>NW_020955353.1:41269-94484 GCF_003031625.1 Empidonax traillii
CGAAAATTTCCCCTGCGTGGCACAGCATTTTCCCTCCTGGGGAAGTTCTGCTTTGACAGAATGGAGAGGAATCAGTCTGCCTGGCCCAGGGACCACACACATTGTCCATCCAAGTCACACCTGCATGCACAGTTCCTCAAGCAAACTGATTTTGGGCTTCTGAAAACAGAAAAGAAAATTAAACTCGACCCTGATGTACTTTCCAACCTTGGGAACAAATGTATGTAACTTTACCAGTGGCAGTTTCAAAGTGCATTGTGTAGATCCGCCTCCCTTCCTCACGCACACGGAAACGTTCTGTGACTGTACCTCAAGAGACTCAGAGGAAATGCAGTCACAAAAATCATAACATGGTTCTGTAAACCCATGGCCACAGAACAGCTTCCTTCATTTTGCCCTTCAAATGTTCAGTCTCAAAATGCCGACGTTCTCCTGCCTGGAATAATGCAGAAAATCCACGGGTATATCACATTCACGGAGAGCAACAGGACACATGGGCCCAGCGAGCAAAAAGGCACCACTAAAATGTCATTTCCTGAAATGACTAACTACTAAACTACAAGGGAGAGAAGCAGAAGAAAAATAAAATGCATGTTGAGAAACGCATTTGTTCTGGGCAATGAATTTTAACATCCAAGGTGTGTCAGTTCCCTTCTCCTTTTAAAAATTACAGTTGGCAGAGAAATAACACAGGCTGGCCACCATTGTTCCTAACCCCGTGCTCAATATGAAGGCTTACCTAACTCTCATTTAGAAAAAAATAAACAGCTGTCAGTCACCAACACAACGCAAACATGCTGGAAGTGGAAGGGAGTGTCGGAATATGCCACATTTGGAGGGTGAGGGGAACCACATTTTTACATGGCACTTTAAGAAATGTCTAGATAGTCTTGAGAAGGCCACACATGGGGCCCTTTAGACAATTCTAGATGATAAATGCTACTGCGGTAGCCAGGAACAGAGATTCTCCAGCCAAGCTCAGCACAGGCAGATTTTAAACCGAGCTCGGGGCAGGGCTCTTGAGCACAAAGAAACCTTAAGAAGAGTTTTGAAAAAAAATCTCAACTCCCAAAGCCCATTCTGTACTCTTTGGAAAAACACACCTGCACACCACGTGGGTGGAGGAAGAGGAGTGACTGAAAACTCTCATCCCGCACTTTGAGGCACTTAATGCCATCTTATTCTGGAAATGTGTGCTCTTAGCCTTGCTGTCCCTTTGGCAAAGGTCACCTTAGCACAAGCCCTACCTGCCTGACAAGAGGGAAACAACCCCAGCAAGGATCACTCAGACAGCACCACCCTTTGTACACCAGCTAATAAAGTATGGATCACCTAAATAAACAGCTTCTTTTTTTAGGCAATGATTCCTGAGGAAGAAAAACAATACCCTCCTAGACAGCTATTTCTCACTGAAAGAATTCCTGGCTAAATAGGGCATTCTTTTTCCACACTCCTGATAAAGAAGTGACCACAATAGTTGCATGTGATCCGGGTACACCCTCTGGTCATCTGCTCTGTCCTGGGCACATTGCCACTTCTCCTTCCCCTGCTGCTCCTCACAACACGCAGGTGTCACACACGAAACAGTCACTGATTAAAAAAGGATGTTCTAACCAGGAGCCGAGCGAGCAGCACCCTAGAAATCATGATCTCAGTGTTTCCTTTTCCCCTTTAACATATGTTCTCTTCGCAGCTGTCTCTGACTTTTGTTTGAACTAAAGAGGAAGAAAAGGAAAAACTGAGAATGCCCCAATACAGTTTACTTCCCAGGTCCACTTTAAACCTTCTTCCACAGAGCAGGGGTGTGGGGCAAGGCTCCTTATGGGAAAAGTTCCCTCTTTTCCAGGAGAAGGATGTGGTTCCCTAAGCTGGAGCAGCCTGGAGAGGAGGGACAGCTGAATCAGGAGCACAGACAGACACGACCATGCCCTCACAAATGTCAGCCAGGAAACAAATTCACAGACTGGGCTGCAGCCGAGTCTCGGCACAGATGTCTTTGTGCCACAGCATTTCACCACATCATAGGGGTATGCTCTGCCAGCCCAGGGTAGGAAGGAGCCTCAAATCTCACCTCAAGCTCAGCTGCTGCTGTGCCCATGCAATGCCTTCAGTTATAGGCCAGCAACCGCGCAGGGAGGAGCCTCCAATTCAGAAGGCATTCAAGTCAACCCCTCCTAAAACACCAGCTCACATCTTGTGATCCCAGGGACCTCTGGATCAATCAGTTATTTGGCTGTGGAAAGACACACAGCAATTAATACCAACAGTCCTACCTCACTCTAGCTTGGAGTTTTACTCAGTCGTGACTCAACAACCAAAATTTTTGCTGGCACAGGAAAGTCAGTCCTATAAGGGACTATAAAAGAAAGAGCTGAGTGAGAATTAAAATCTAAGGGATGGCTTGCACATCTATGACAGCCAAGCACATCAGATTTCAGGAAAAGAAACCAATTTTTTACTTAGAATTAACAGAGGAAGTGTCAAATGTCGCAATTTATGCTCAGCAATGTGCTGTCTGCAGACAGCCCTGACAGGGCTGGGATTTTCCTGTGTTCATTTCTGCACAGGCTGAGGTGGAGCTTCTGCAGAGATAGACTCTCCGAAGGCCCGAGTGAGAACTCAGCAGCAGTGGCTCATGGCCACAGCCCACTGCCTCTGCCTTGCACTATCCTTTCCAGGAGCAGGTCCGGGAACGAGGAACAAAATGTGTCAAACCTGCCTCGGCACAGTGAAATTCCCAGCATGAGGAAAGGAAAACACGCAGCAAAGCTGCTTAGGGAACTTCCCATATGAGGCATGGAAAAAAAATCATGAGAGACTGTCAGAGATCATAATCTGAGTTCCCATACCCAGCATATTCCACACCCACGACTGGTGTGGGCCTATCACCTCCCATAGAAGCTGGAATCCCCTTTGGTCCTCCTCCTCTCTTTTCCAGGTGACAATGGCTCTTGTGGCAACTCCCCCATCCACCGAAACACCCCGGGGGTGCCTCCTCTCCTTTTTCCAGCAAAGAACTTATCTTCAAAATGCTCCATTGTTGCTCCGAATTTTGCTATTTGGACAGTGACAATTCTCATACCTGAAGCCAAGCAAGCAGGATGTCTCCCTGAGGCCGCCAAAATGAGCTCCAGCAGCCAAGAGCTAACCACAGAAGGGGTATGGCAGAGCATGAGGGATTCTGGCACCTGGCTATGTCATGAGGCTAAAGAGAAGAAACCACAATGTACCAGAAGAAACCTCCCAAAAGAAGCCAAGCCCTGCACGCAACCCAGCCCTGTAATGGAAAGGTGCTGCCAGGGCATACCAGGACTCAAAACAACATCCTGGTGCCCAGTGGCCTAAAGCTCAAAAACGAGCACAGCTGGGCAGCAGCTGCCAAACAGCCTCGGTGCCTACAGGAACTGCCCTCCAGATGAAAGGAAATATCCCGGGACAACAATTTCTTGTATGTTTGGTATTTGTGTCTTTTTAGCAAGGGCTGCTCTGCCAAGTTATGGAATGCACTGACACTAGCGCAGATGGGCAGGGAGCGGGGTCTGGGGAAGCCTTATCTCCCAAATGCTCCACTGTCCCACACAGTCTTGGGGATTTTACTATTCAGACAGTGACAATTCTCATATCTAAAGCCAAGCAAGCAGGACAGCTCACTGAGACTACCAAAACAAGACCCAGCAGCCAAGGGCTGACCCAAAGGGGTATGGCAGGGCATCAGGGACTCTGTTTAGCAAGGGCTGGCCAGCCAAGTCACTGAATGCACTGGCCCAGGGCAGAGGGCAGGGCTGGGGATGCCCAGGGCAGGCGGATGCCAGAGAGCTGGTGTTGGTCAGCGGGCACAGAGCACACAGGCACCACCCACGGCTGACAAACCTCTCCGTGTCACAAACCAAACAGTGAAACAGTGCTGGGGCTCTCAGGGTCCCCTCCCCGCCACGGCCACACGGGCAGCGCTCGAGGGGTCCCAGCCCCCACTGACCCCAGCGCTCACAAACACAGAAACACACAATATTCTGAACTGGAAGGGACCCACAAGGACCATCCAAGTCCAACTCCTGGCCCTGCACAGACACCCCAACAATCCCGCCATGTGGCTGAGAGCGATGTCCAAACCCTCCTGGAGCTCTGGCAGCCCTGGGGCCGTGCCCACCGCCCTAGGGAGCCTGCTCAGTGCCCGAGCACCCTCTGGGGGAAGAACCTTTTTCTGATACCAAAACTTCCCTGGCACGACTCGGAGCAGGGAGCAGCGATCAGCGCCTGCCCCTCCGCTGCCCCGCCTGAGGATGTCGGAGACCGCGGCCTCCTCTCCTCCAGGCTGAACAGGCCAAGCGCCCTCAGCCGCCGCTCGCGTGGCTCATCATAACAACCCTTTAAGCACAAACATCCCTCCGGAAAACATCAAACCCCCTCGGCGAACGCGCAATCGAACCCGGCGGTTCTGAGGGGCCGGCGCCGGGTCCTCCCGCCCGCCAGGGGGCGCTGCTGCGCGGCGCGGGGGCGGGGGGGCGCGGCGGGCCGGCCATGGCGGCGCAGTTCCGCAGCTACGTGTGGGACCCCGCGCTGATCGTGGCCCAGATGGTGCTGCTGCAGGCGGGCTACTACGGCTCGCTGGGGCTGTGGCTCGCCCTCCTCGGCACCCTGGGCAGCACCGGGCCCTCCCTCCAGCAGGTCTTCAGCGACGAGGTGAGGGCGCGCCCCGGGAAGCCGCCGTGGGCACACAGGCCTCTGGGGCGGCGAGGGGGAGGCTGTGCCGGGGAGGTCAGACCCCGCTCCCGGTGTGGGCATTCCCGGTGTTAGGGAGAGCCCCCAGCCCCGTGTAGCTGCCCCCCAGCACACAGACCCGCTGTCTGTGTAGATAGCCCCAGAGTGGAGCCCTCCCTTTGAATAGGGGGGTGCCCCGAGGTGGAGGCGGCACCTCGATGTGCAGATGGTACCCTGGGTTAGAGACAGTAACCCCATACAGAGACAGACACCCTGGATGGGTTGGTACCCCTGTGCAGAGACAGCACCTCACTGTATAGGGGATACCCCCTTATAGAGACAAACAGCCTGTACAGGCACCCCAGGGTAAAGACACCTGCCCCTGCCCTTATAGGTAACCCCAGTATGAACACACCCTCCCCACCCAGTTTAAGAGGTTCCTCTCAGCATAGAACCAGACCTTTCCCTTTCCCGTAGGTACCCCCAGACAGACAGAGCTGCCCATGCTCCTGGTGTAGTTCCTGATCCGTGTGGGGCCGCACTGATGTGGCTGGGCCACGGGAGCAGATTTTGGGCTGCGATTTGTGCCGCGGGTTCCTACTAATAGTCCCATGTAGATTTTAGGCTTCTCAACCCCGCCGGGGAGGCTCTCCATGATGGCTTTCATCCTCAATGCACTCACCTGGTAAGTCTGCAGCCAGCTGGAGCACCTGCGTCTTGTCCTTCCTTAACATTGAACCATAAGAGAATTCAGTGTGATGTCCCGCCTCTCTCAAAGCATCTCCCAAAATCCCTGTGCCTGGTTGAGCATGTCTGCTGAGGGCAGTTGGGAGCTGCTGACTCCTGGCTTTCTAGAACCTGGAAAAGTCATTTCACTTCACTGCCTCGATTTCCCAGCTGGGAACGAGATTTGCTTCTGTGAGAGATTTTGCTGAAAGTTAGAATTAATGGATCTCAGCAAACACCGATCTGTAAAGATTTATGAATTTTGCCACTGCACAGAGATTACTGGGGGAGGTAGTTTAAAAATTCCCGCCTGTTCTTTGCACTAAAATCTCCTTTCCCTGCCATCGTGTAATTAAAAAGCTGTAAGAATGTAAAAGTCTTGCTGCAGCGGCCAGGAGAGAGGTCAAACCCAACCTTATTCTTACACCATTTGAAGAAGTTTTAAAACCGCTTAATAACCAGCCCTGCTGACAGCTCTTGCTGCGCCCCCTTTTTCCACGGCCCAGCTCATCCCCCCCACTCTTGCCTTTCGCTCCTGCAGCGCCCTGGCCTTGCTGTACTTCATCCGCCGCGGGAAGCAGTGCCTGGATTTCACGGTCACCGTCCACTTCTTCCACCTGCTGGGCTGCTGGGCGTACAACTCGCGCGTGCCGTCGACGCTGACGTGGTGGCTGGTGCAGGCGGTGTGCACGGCGCTGATGGCGGCCATCGGGGAGTACCTGTGCATGCGGATAGAGCTGCGCGAGATCCCCCTCAGCTCCGCGCCCAAGGCCAGCGTGTAGGCTCGCCCCGGCCGTGACGCCGTCGGCTCCGGCACGGGCGCGTCGGATGCGCCTCAGAATCATCCCCTGAAGAAGCACAGCGGGTCTGTTGAGACTTTGTTATTCATTTTTTTCGGACCTCGGTGGCTGCATGAGCGCGAGCATCTCCTCCGGCATCGGCTGGCAGCAGGGGGAGGAGCAGATGTTTATTTTGTTAACACGAAGCATTAACGTGACTGTATGGAGAGCGTGCCCTTGAACTCTTCGCTCGAGAGACTGTGAAAAGCCAGGTAGCAAAGCCTGGAGCGTGAGGAGCATTTGGACTGTGACGATGTGGGAGTGCCCCGTTTGGGGAACACAGCGGTCAGCTCTTTTCGCGGGAGCTGGCACGACGAGCCGTGGGACTGGGAGCCACTGCTTCCAGTCTGTGACTGATGTGGGCTTTGGTGGGAAAGGAGTCAAGGAAGTGAATGGATGGGGAAAAGGAAAATAGTTGTACTTACCCGAATCACCAGCTGAGACACTAAATGACCTATAAGTTAGATGGGTTTGTTTGCTGTTTCCATGTTTGATACACAGAGGTGACAGACGGCAGTTTGCTGAAGAAACCTTTTGTAATAATAAAAACATTATGTTGCTGTGAGTGTGTTATGGCTCTCCTGGGAAGCTGAGCACTTCAAGGAGTACCACGAGTGTGTGTATCATGGCAACAGAGGGAGGCAGCCAGAGAACGCCTGGCTGGGAGATGCCCACTCTCTGGGGCACATAACATTTCCTACAATAAACATTGCATACCTCTGCTCTGAAAGGAAGGCATCAGTGAGTGCTGTTTGGGAAGTCAGATGGCACAATCCCACTTCAGGAGGAGTGCCAGCAGTCCAGGGTCTCTCCATGTTCAACCCGAGGCTGGAGGTGTCCTGGAGCCATCTGCTGCTCTTCCCACTTATCTGGGTGTTCCTGCCAGGCTTCAGAATTCCAGCAACAGATCTGCTTTGGTAGGGGTGATGTTAAATAAGAGACTGCTGTTATTTCTCAAAATAACAGGATGTGCCTTTATTTAGAGACACTTCAAATAAACTTCACCAGGCAGTGACACCCCCTTACTGCTGAGGGGCCAGAGCTGGGTGGTTCCTGCAGGTCCCACAGCCCAAGCAAGGAGACCCTGCCTGGATTCCACTGAGGGATGACCAGTTTGTGCAATCCCAGACAAGGACCAAGCCAGGTCTCCTGTGCAGCATCTCGCTGCAGTAACTTCCCTTTGTACATTAATATTTGTAAATGGTAACTTGCATAAGTTATTTGCTAATTCAACTTGTTGAAAAGTGGTGGGATGATGTGAAGATACAGAAGTTGATAAATTCCTTAAAGCTGCTCTTTTGGCTTTTGTTCCTGGGGAACTGAGCTGTATTTCAGTCCCTGCTCTCACACTCAGACACTGTAAATTGAGGCAGGATAACATCCTGTGCTTTTACATACTCGGCAGGGCTGCCTCAGAGGAGGATTTCTGTCTAAACAAATGTAACCAGCACTTTTTGTATTCTGGGACTTCACCAGAAGCCCTTCCTGACCAACCCCTCTGTAAGCAGAGTTTCAAACAGCAGCAAGCCTTTCAAAGGGAAGAGTTCACACAAGTGTTTTTCTGGGCAGGAGCCAGCCTGGAGGGCCACTCTGAGGTCACTTCCTAGGGCTGCCCCTGCAGCAAGACAGTCCATCCCTTCTCAAAATCTGCTCAGTTCTCATATACAGGGATACTTGCCTTTCTCCCAGTCACCTCAGCATGGATATAAACTGGTCTCCAGTAGGTGCCAGTATCTCCCTCAGAAAGGAGGAGCAGGAGTGTGCCTGTGGTTGGGATCAGGGCAGAGCAGAGGGCAGTTCTGCCTCGGGGTGACAAGCACTGGCGTGTCCTTAGTCATCTTTTAAGACTCCCTCAGGGTCATTTTGTCCTCTCCTGCTTTTTGTTGCTATTCTTGAGAAAGAACATCCCAGTCCTGCAGGAACAGGGAAAGTTTGCAGGTTTACCTCAAGGCTTAACACCACACCAAAGCAGGGTGTGAACTGTGCGCTGTTCTTCGGGGCTGGTCTTGGGGCAAGTGGGAGCTAAAGTCTAATTACAGTGAACATGAGACCAAGGAGGGAAAGGCACATTCTTCCAGCTGATCCCAGAGCTGCCACGAGCCCATATTGACAGAGCTGCTACCTTTGTTCCCCTGCAAGAGCAGAGATGAAGACTTTGGACCAAGGAACACTTACCCTTTCTTTTTGAATGCACAAGATATGCTGTAACTGCTTCAGCAGCCTCCCTGGGTACTTTGCATCTGCAGAGACTCAGAGCAAGGCCGGGAGAAGAATCCTTGACAAATGTGGATTTCACACTGAGGCTGCAGGACATCCCATGAGCTGCACTGCATCAGCAGGAACTGTGCTGTAGGGTCAGAAATGCTCTCTGACTGCCCAGGGGGACTGAATCTGGGTATTACTTTTTTTTAAAAAGGAACTCTACTGTAATTGTCCTACTCATGGAGGAAGTTCTGCTAAAAATGAAATATTGATTGAGGAAACTCATCACTCCCATACTGTGAGACCTAATTTTCTTTCACATGCTTTCAGTCAGATTTAGAAGCACCTTTGGCTTTAAAAAAAAATCTGCTGCTCCATACCAGAACAGTGACAGATGGTCTTTGTTCCTTAATGAATCTTTGGGTTTTTTTATGTGCAATAGTTGAGGGATTTGCTTCCAGGGAAGATATGTCCCAACACCTGCTCTTCTCAAAGACAGTGGCAGTGTCAGCCAGCCATTTGCATCCGTGGTTTTGCAAAAAGAAGACTTGGAGATCTGAGAATTTTACCTTCCCTTCCCTCAAAGCTGTTTTAGAGCAGAAAAGGTTTTACAGAGAGGAACTCCAAAATCAAAGAGAAGGTAAGGGTTGTGGGATATTGAAGGGCTGTGCTTATTTGTTTTCCTAAAGGCATTAAACAGCTGTCTTAAACAAAGAACAAGTATTTGGATCCAAAATACTCCAGCCTTGGTTGTGTGTGACTCTCACCTGCTCCAGCTTTCCCGAGCTACAAGCCACAGGGCAGGGGGAACAGGCTCAAACAACAAACACTGCTGTTGGAGTGGGAGAAAAACTAAAGAATGAAGCATCTGAGTGGCTCACTCCAGGTTTTGCCACGCTCTGGTTTCCCTGTCTCCACTGCTCACCCCAAGGCTTTGTGCCCCAGTACTGAGTACATAAGTAACAACTCTCTTGTCTGCAGAAAGTCAAGTTGCACTGTCTGAACACCAACTGCTTCCCCGACTTATTTCTTGGAATTTGCCTCAATTTATTTGTCCCCTGCTGCTGCTGCAGGAGCAGAGTGTTGGTGGTAGGGAAGGGAAGAGGAAGAACACGTGAGTGCCAAAGGAGAGCAGGATGACCCAGCACCACTGTTGGCAAAAAGATCCTTTGCTGGAGAAGCTTGCCCACCACCTGGAATGCATCCAGTGGGGTCTGTGGGGCTGGCAGGGCCCAGGGTCCCTGTCACATTGTAGAGCACATCCCCCACCAGTCACAGCTCCCTGAGCAGCCAGGAGGGCACAGAGCTCCAGCAGCATCCTTAAAACACACACTGCCTTGGACTGCCCAAGAATATTGTGTTTCTCTAACATACTCAGAAATCACTTGCAAACACCTCTCTGTTCCAAATATTTCCAGGCTTGCACTGAAGCTGCAAAACTAACAACATTCTGAGCTGCAAAAGAAGAAATTGCGCTGTTGAGCAAGAGCCAGGACAAACAACTTCTACCATGCTGTAGGCTCTACAACACACTTTAATACTCTGGCATTACACACTTCCACCCACAGAGCTGCTTACAGGTACCTTGAGGAAAGCTTCAAAGCAGGAGTTGCTATAAATCCCTTTTGTCCTGCTATCTAGACACTCTCCCTCCCTCAAAATATTTTTGCCCTCCATGTCCTTAGAAAAGGGATTTACACATAACACAGGAGTTGCTCAGGAATCCAGATGTGTGCAAGGCAAGTCATGCAACTGTGATTATTCTTCAGCAGGGGTTTCACCATGTCCTTAAAGCAAAAGGGCCAGTGCAGGGCAGAGAATCTCCCTTCTGCCTGTGGCAGGACAGACACCACCCCTTGCATCTCAGTGGTCAAAATGCCCATCTTGTTTTCAGTGCCCAAATCCAAAGCCTGGAGAGTTCATCTGGTGGAAATAGTCAGCAAACAAATTTCCTTCCAGTAGCCATAGAAGAGTGGAAAGAGTCCAACATTTGCCATTTTTCCAGAATTTATCACTTTTTCCTAAATCCTCTGCCCCATATCTATAAGCTCCCAAATTCTCCAGACAGCCAGATCTGTGTCTTGAAGCAGAAATGGACAGGCATTATTCCAAATTACAGACAAACAGGAACACCCAGGAGATCCTGCCAAGCTCTCCCATGTCCCACAGGTGCAGGATGGAGCTGAGTGTCTCTGAGCTCCACACAGGACATTCCTCAGGCTTGGAAAAACCATCAGAAAGATGCCACGGCACAAACTGCCACTGCCTTTGTTGGGATACTCACAGAGCTGCGGTTTATAAGTTCACCCAAGTGACGATGAGGGGGATACTGAGGATGGAAACGTTGGGAACATGGGTCCAGGCAGAGCTTTGGGCCATGCTGGGGCTGCAGAGGTCGAACAAGCTGCCTTGAAACCTGTTTTTTCGGGACTCCCTTCTCAGCATCTCCCAGACGGCCGCCGCTTCCTTCTGGCATTCCCAGAGCACCGTCAGGGCACAGGTGTGGAATTCATCCCAGTACCTGCAGCCAGGGGAGACACCACACTGTCAGTCCCTTTGCATTCCCACAGTGCTGGATGCCAGGCAAAGCCTCTCTGCCCTGATCCTGCCCTCTGAGCAGCGACAACCCTTGTGTTTTGTGCAAGTTGTCCAGACTATTCATCCCCTCCATCATCTGCCAGAGCATCTTGGCTAAAAGTCCAAACCTCAAAACACTGAAATTATTTAATCATCTTTTTTTCCCCGTCTCTGGAAGTCAATAAAATTCATTATTTTCCATCAACAAACGTTTCCCTTCAGCACCAAGCACCCTGAGTATCTCACACAGGCTGCAAACAAAGGCCCAGCGCATCTCATTCATTGCTTCCTCCAAGTGGAGTCAAGGGCAAACGGGAGCACAAAGCACAGAGAGGGACAGCAGCTCCCACAGAGCATTGCAGCATTAACTGAGGTATGAGCAGGGGCAGGAGGAGTTATTCACTGTGTTCTCATTAGAATCATCTCCATTTATCTGCTGGATATTGCCTGGGCAAGTAGATGTTCAGTGTACAGAGGCTTTTGGGAGGAAAACACAGGAAAAAACCAAGACAGGCAAAGGTAACCCATGGTCCTGCAGGATAAACTGGGAGCTGCTCACTGAAGACCCCTTGGCCTGCCTCTCCTGTGGACAGCAATTTGGATTTTATTTTCTCTTCCAGACTGCCTGCAGGACAGGAGCAATTGTTCTGTCCCCTTCCCTGTGTGTGCCAGGACATCAGGCACACCTGCCCCCCCTGGGGAAGGGGCTGCAGCCCAGCTGCATGACGGGGACCCTGCACACTGGAAGGGCACAGCTGGGTGGTGTGTGGGGGCCCTGTTGGGAGGTGACACCCTGTGCACACAGGCAAACACCAGCACTCTGCTTGCCCAGCTGTCCTCCCGGGGCTCACTCAGAACACCAGCTGGGGGAGAGTTCATTAAACCGAGTCACTGTGGCAGAATAAACGTCCCCAGATAATGAGAAAACCTGGTGCCAACCCAGGCAAACTCTGGCCTTCCTGAGCTGCAGCAGCAGAAGGCAGCTCTGCCAGGTGAGAGTTAAACTCGGCCCACGTCTTCAGGCAAATAAGGTTGGAGGGAGGTGAAGGGGGATGGCAGCTCCTGCCTGGATCTGCTTTCAGCTGGGATGGCAATTCCCAGTGCTTCACCCTTCACAGCCCCCATCTGCTCAGGCAGACTGCTGGCAAGTGAGTTGCTGCTCTAGGGCAGCACCACACACAGAGCTGAGACACCACCAGCTCCTGGTTCCACGTCCATCCCTCACCCACGCTCCTGGAGAGGGGATCACAGCACCAGGAATGCAAACAGCAGTGGATAAGACTGAGGGTCAAAGGCAAATAATTTGGAAATACCTGGCAGGAAGCAGGGACATCATCAGCTTGATCCTCCAGGCACAGCAAGCCTGGCTAGCAGTGCATTAGGACCAGGAGAATAAGCTGGCATGACCCTGAAGGTGCAGAGCAAGGAAGATGCCAGGACCTGTTCTGCAGTGGTTTGTGCCCCAGAGCTGTCAGAAAACCTCAGTTTGCACCTTTCACACGAGCTTCAGCAAAGGAATTGCTCCTCCAGCAGTCGGGGCAGCCCGGGTTGGGCTGCCTGCTCAGGTGTGTTATCATACAGAGAAGGCTCATTTAACAAAACCAAACAAAGTATCAGTTGCTGTCCAAACCAGAGCAGGCCCCATTTCAACCCAGCCTTAGGCACATCCCAGAGACACTGTTCATCCTGAGCTGGGCTGTCCCCTGGGGAAGGGGGAGTACAGAGCAGGTCACAGCCCATGGGGTGGCTTCCAGCAACTCGAAAAACCTGCCCCCAGGGCACTCAGTCCTCTGCCTTGCCCTGCCAGGTTTCCACTGCCCCCAGGCATGTGGGTTTTCCCTTCATTGCTGCGTGCATTTCCTTGTAACAGCTATTCACTCCCCACAGCTCCTGCTGGGGACACAGGGCTGCCTCCATCTCTGCAAACACTTCCACCTTGCTGCTTCTTTCCCCAAACCTGCCCAACGCAACCCCTCATTACCCAGCTCTTCTTCAGTTCTGCTCAAGTTAACGTCCTCCCAACACTGTCATCTCAGGGCATCGCTACAAACTCAGGAAAACCAGGGCTGGACAAATCCAAGCCTGAAGGATGAAGGGGCTGGGCTGGGCCCGGAGGGACAAGGCTGGCTTTGGGCAGGGTGCTGGGCCCTGGGGCAGAGCAGCCACCTGCACATCAGTGCTGATACCCGGGGTCCAGGGGAGACTTTCCTGGGGTGCAGAGCGGGTCAGAGCCCACCAGCCCTGCTCCTCCCAGCTGCAGGCGTGCAGAGGCTGGCAGGGCACGCTCTAGGGGCTGGAGATCCTTGACCAGGGAGACAGACTCTGGTGGAAGACAAGCAGGAGATGGATGGATGGACAGACAAAAGAAGGGAGCTCACCAGGTCTGTCTGAAACCAGAGTGAGGTGTAGAACACACGTGCATGCGCAGGCACGGCAGGACCGGGAGGGCTGGAGGAGAAAACTTCACACAAGGGCAACACCAAAAGCCACGCTGGCCGTGCGCTGCACTCACCTGCAGACTCGGTGCAGCCCCTGCTGCTCGATGCCCTCCTCCTCCTCGTAGGTGGCCATGCTGTCCCCCAGCTTGAGGACGCAGTCCGAGAGGCCCCGGTAAGCATCGGCGCAGACGGGTCCCGCTGCCAGCAGCCCGGCCAGGTGCCCTGCGGGCAGCCAAGTGAGCCCCGGCACCTGCAGGGATGGAGCCTACCTCCACCCCGGGCTGTCCCAGTCCCTTCCCCGGCGGACAGCCCCGAGCCCCCGCCGCCTCCCGCCCCAGCCCGGCGCTGCCGGCGTTTGCCAAGAGCCCGGGGGGCACGGGGAGACCCCCGCCCAGCCCGCCCGCGATGCACGCCCGGCACCGGCACCCCCGGCCCGAGACGGAGGGAGAGAAGGAGGGAGGAAGGGAAGGGACCCCTCATCGCATCGCCCCCCTCCCGGACGGCCCAGACACCCCCTCACCCAGGGCGAGGAGCAGCACGGCCGGACCCCTCCGCTGCCCCATCCTGCCGCCGGCTCTGCCCGGGCTCGGGCTCCAGCCCCGCTGCCGGTACCGCTGCCCGCACCCCCGGGGCCGGCAGCGCTCCCCTCCCTCCCGCCTCCGCGGGGAGGGCGCCCGGCTCCGGTCGCCGCTAATAAGCGGCTTCGGCCGCGGCTAATTAAGGAGGAGGCTGGGCCGAGGCTAACGAGCGCTCGGGGGCATCCCCGAGTCCTGCATCCCGCAGCCCCGGCATCCCGCACCCCTGCCCCTCCCAGCATCGCATCCCCCGGCACTCTCAGCAGCATCCACGGCTCCCACACCCTGCACCCCTCCAGGTCCCTGCACCCATGGGGCCCATGGCACCCCAGCACCGGCACCCCAACACCAAACCCCCTGGCCCCTCCCCACCACAGCCTGCATTGCCCACTCCACGTGTGCCCTGAGTGGGGACATGGGCCAGTGCCCGCTGCCAGCAGCAGCAACCCGAGCAGGGCAAGGATCCCTCGCTGGGCCTCGGGCTCTGGACTGGCACAGGTTAATGCAACACAGGGTGGGAAGCAAAGCCCAGAGAGCTTGGAGGTTCAAAGCCTTCAACATCAGCCCCTCCAGCTCCAAAACCTTCTGTCCAGATCCCGCCTCCAGCAATTCCCAAGGCTGTCATGGCCTTCAGGGCATCAACTGGGATTTTGCATCCCTGCAGTCTGATCCCAGCTCTCACCCCACGAGTCCCTTTTGCTCCCACAGGAAGGGAAGCAGGAGATTTCCTGCCTGCTTTGGGGGCAGCGCTGCAGGAGCCAGTGACCCACCCTGGAGCTGCTCCATGGGGCGCCTGGGCCAGGCCGTGGGTCCATCCCCACCTCAGCTGGGAGATCCCTGTGCTCCAGCAAGCACAGGCTCCAAAGCAAACCCTGGGAACGGGGACACGGCGTCCATGTCACTCTGGCAATTATTTCTTTACAGATGAGCGCCACGTGCCCTGTCTCCATCAGTCTTGGAAGATAAGCAAGTGGCACAGTTATTTCAATCAGGCTATCGATGCACATTCCATGTGCCACCAGCCTGGGATATGCAGGGATGTGTCTGGCCCAGAGGTGCCACTGCATTCCCACAGCACCTGCAGCTCCCAAAAGGCTGCAGGGACAGGCCAGCCCCGGGGGCACTTCCCTCCAGTACCAGATACGCCTAATGCTCTTGGCAGTCCCCAACACAAGCCACCATCCTCTGCACTACCACAGCTCCTGTTACCCAAAGCAACTCCAGAGCCCTGCAAATGTTCCTGAGAGGCTCCTGGATTCCAAAGGGCTGGATCTGTACCTGACTTCTTCAACAAAGGGAGTCAGTGGCCGGGGAGGGCTGGAACAGCTCTGCCACCGATGTGCTGCAAGGCCTTTGTCACCTCTGTTGATGCAGGAGGATTAAAAAAAAAGCTGCCTGGCCCAGTGAAGTTTGTGGATTTACTGGGAGCAAACACATCACAGCTGAGCACGGTTTCCAACATGGCTGGGAAGGAGCCAGCCTGCCCAAACTATGGGGCAAGAAGGTGACAGTGCAGGGCAAGGGGGCCTGATGCAGGACCTCCCCTCACTCTGTCTGCCCAAGGGCTCCAGGAATGCCCCTCCTTCACCCGGAGCTGGGGCTGGGTGTTCTGCTGCCTGCACACCCCTCCCAGCTCTCCCAGCTCCCGTGCCAGCAGCAGGCATGGGCTGGGGCCCCAGGATGTGGGGACACGACATCCCAGGGCTTGGCAGGAGCCTCCCCCAG
Organism: Empidonax traillii; assembly: GCF_003031625.1. NCBI lineage: Eukaryota > Metazoa > Chordata > Aves > Passeriformes > Tyrannidae > Empidonax > Empidonax traillii. The sequence continues at coordinate 57,050 of NW_020955353.1, forward strand.
CAGGGACCGTTAGCACTGGGCCTGGGATCGTTCCCCTGGGATGGGGCATGGCCAAGGAGCCGGCTGGCTCCTGGCACAGGGCGGTGCTGTGAACCCCATCCAGGCTCCCCCCAGCTCTCCTCGCCTGTGGAGATGCTCCCTTTCTCAGCAGCCAATTCCTTCGAGGGTGTTCTTGGCTCTTCTGTCTCCCCACCATCCCAGGCTGAAATCCCCCCTTTTAAGGGAGCCACGGGACCACGAGTTGCTGGAGCCTTGCCTGCTGCAGGCTGCTTCCCTGAGATGTATCTCCTCGTTTACTGGGAAAGCAGCCTTGCCTTGCTTTGCCTCTTGCTGCAGCTCACTCCCAGCCCCATCCACGCACGCCTCCTAGAGAATAAGATCTATTTTCACCAGCAAATGATTCACCTGCGCTTGGAACTGGTTTGCCTTCCCCTTAGCAGCCAATTTCTCCTCACCCCACAACTCCCTGACTCACCTCCCAAACCTCTAATAGACAGGAAAAACCTGAGTGGGAAGGTCAGGAGGAACAAGTCACCTTACATTTTCTGCCGATGACAGGTGCCCGTGGATGCTGTGTCCCCTGGGGATGTGGGCACGAGCTGGGCTCTGTGGAGAGAAGAGGTGTCATTCTGACCCGAGCTGGTGACCCAGGGACCTGGGCACTTGCAGTTGGGGCCAGGGTTGACACAAGACAGTGCTGTGAGCCTGCACTGGAGGCACAGGGGAGGCAGGGATGCTGCAGCAGCTGGGACAGACCCTGCAGGTATCTGGCAAGGCTTATTCTTAGGGCTCCCTACCAGAAGTGGAGACTCTCCACTGACTCCAGAGTCACCTCTGTCCCCTCTCACCTTTTGGCCGGGGGCAGGCACGCTTTGCTACGAGGAAAAAAAATCATGATGTGGAGCTGGCTTGCCTGCAAGGGTTTAATTGGAATAAAATGTGTGCCCCGCTGAGCGGCACGGCTTGTGCTGAAGAGCCAGGATGAGTCAGGCTCCGTGCAGATGATATCACTGCTTTTCCAAAGCCCTCCCAAGCAAGGCAGGACGGAGGGGCCACAGCAGTGAGGGCCCTGGGAATGTGTCCCTCTGCACGGGTAGCACCCTCATGTGCTGTCCCTGCAGTGAGGATTCGGGATGCAGTGAGCCCGAGGGAACTCGGGGTGCTCCGGAAACTCGTGTGTGCACAACCAGCCCCCATGCCTCGCAGCAGTAACCGGGGCCAATCGACACACACGTGTCACATAGCAGAGACCTGAGCTAATCCCCCGGCCCTGCCTGCTACCTCCCTGCTGGCAGGGCAAGGCAGGGCAGGGCAGGGCAGGGCAGGGCAGGGCAGGGCAGGGGGGCAGCAGGGACGGTGGCGAACCCTGAGGCCACAGGGAGTTGTGAGCCAGCCAGCGCTGGCAGGTACCCAGCAGAGATTTGCTGCTGCAGCTCCTCAGAGACCATAAACCCCCACTCTTGCTACAGCAGCCTGGTCCCCCCAGCCACAGTGCTGGCATCCCACGCTGCCTGATGGCGAAAACCATCAGGCAGATCTGAGGGTGCTTACAGATAGGGATCAACATTTGGGTGGACAAAACCACCATGTGAGCTGAAGGCAGCAGCTACGGGCAAGTGCACAGGGTGCAGGCTCCGGGTCCCCAGCACAAAGCCGGGTTTTGGCAGCAGGAGGTCCCAGGGGGCACAGAAGGGGACAGCAAAGCAACAGTAGCCAAAACAGAGCCGGGACACAAACAATACCGAGTTATCTTTTGTTATTCAGACAGCGAGAGGAACACACTCAGAACGGGACAGGCGGGACACGCCACAGACACTGGAAACTCCCTTCCAGCCAGAGCAAAAGGGCACAGTGGATGCCCCCCCCGTCCCGGCTTGGCAGTGACCAGGCAGTGGGCAGAGCTGGCGCTGGGCACGGCGAGGCACTGACTCACCCTGCTGAGACACAGGAAGGAGGCGGGCGGCCAAGTCCGCTCCTCTGCCAAGGAGCAGCCCTGATGTGCGGGGCTGAACGTGGGAGAAAACACCCCAGAGTGGGGTCTGCTGGGGATGAGCGTCTCACAAGGCCAGGAGTGAGCTGGGGAGGGAGCCCCTGACCCATCCGTGCAGTGTGCTGTCCTCTCTCCCGCGTCAGTGCGTGACTTGGGCATTTAGAGAAGAAAAGTAAAGAAAAACTGAGGAAAAGCGAGCGTGAATGGTAACTGTGCTCCCTACCCAGAGAGACCCTGCCTCCCCCCCGCCTTCCCCCTACCAACCTCCTGCCACGCGTGGCACAGCCCCTGCCGGACCGTGGCACCTGCAGCCCGACCCTGCGGGTACCGAGCTCTGCCCGGAGCGGCCGTGAAGGGGGGGCCCGGCTGTAGCGACCCTCCCTGGGGGCCAGGGACCCTGCGTGGGGACTCTCCGCGCGTCCCGGCGAATGTGGAGACCCTCCGTGAGGACGGGGTACCGCGCACGGGGCCCCCTGCTCTCCACGGGGGCCTGGGAGCGCGGACGGTGCCCCTGCGATCCTAGACGGGAACCGGACAGCCCGTCCCCGCCGCAGGACTCCCGGGGGGCTCCGGGAGGAGCGGCCCCGCGCTGCCGCGGTGATGGGCGCGCCGGTCCCGCCCCGCGCAGCGCCGAGCACCGCCCCGCAGCGCGGCTTGGCCGAGGGGGGGCCCGCCCGAGCCCCGTCCCCGGCACGGCCCGGGCGCAGCAGCCGCATGTCGGGGCCCGGGGCGCAGAGCCGCAGCCGGCGGCTGCCCGGTAAGTGCCGGCCGCGGGCAGGGCTCGGCGGGATGGGAGCGGGGCTCCAAAGCGGGCGGGCAGGGCTCGGGTGCCACATCCCCTCCACCCCCTCCGCAGCTCCCACCTGAGGCCCCTGGCAAAGCCGCTGTGCCCCCCCCCGGCCGTCCCCGCAGCCTCCGGCCCGGCCGCCCCGAGCCGCCGCCGCACCAACCTGCTGCCCGGGCGGCTTTGAGCGGGGCTGCTGCCCGGGGAGCGCCGTGCCCGGGACGGGGATGCTCGGGGGACGGGGGGATTTGGGGGACACTTTCCTGGGAAAGGGCTGAGCTCGGGGACCTGTTGTGGAGTGGCACCGGCACCCCTCGGAGTGCCGGGGGCTCCCGGCAGGAGCGGGTCCTCCCGCCCCCGCGGGGCCGAGGGTATGAGGATGCTGAGCAGGGAAAAGCCATCAGCGAGCGGCGGGGCGAGCGGCAGCCGGGGGACCGGGGCTGGCTGGGGGCAGCCAGCCAGGGACGGTGCCCGGGTCATGCCCGCCGTGCCTCGGGCACCGCGCTGCCCGCCTGGCTGCCCCGTCCTCACGCTTCTCTCGCATGAAAGGAAGCAGCGCCCCGCAAATAGCAGGGTCTTATGACACAGCCTCTGCCGGGGAAGGAGCTCCGGGCGGCGGGGAGGGATATTTTTAGTGCTGAGACGCAGGGGATTTGGAGATCGCTCGGAGGAGTGCAGGCGATGAAACCGCGGCACACACAGGGGTTACGAGGTGCCATGTCCTCCCTCTCCAGTTCTCCCCCCTTCCCTCTTTTCCCGGCAAGCAGCTCAGCCAAAACCACTGCCTCCCTCGCACTCGCCTGGTGCATTTCCTCTCACCAGGGCTACGGTTATTTTTTGCTGTGCTGCAACACGAGGTCAGACGTGCCGATGGAGAACCGTGCAGGGAATTAACGCTCAGGCAGCCGGCGTGTCCAGAATCCCGTCTCTGCAGGGCCTGACCCCGAGTGATTCTCTGGGGCATTCCCAGCTCTCCACACCAGCCGCTTCTCCCAAGGCTGAAGGAGCTGAAAGCCCTTGGGAATTACCCTTGTCCCACAGGGGTTGTGCTGGGGCAGGGTGACAGGGAAAGGCCATCTCTGCAGAGTCTCCCAGAGGATGCTGTGGCAGCTGAGCTGCATCGTCCCTCAGCCATCTCCTCACAGCCCTGCACGTAGGGATCAGGAGGGCAAGGCGCACAGTGGCAAGTTGGGCAGCAGTGGGACATTCTGGGCTTCTCTGGAGGAGCAGAGTCAGAGGTTTGAGCTCCAGGAAAGCTCAGGGAGAAGGGCAAAAGCCAGCCTACTCCAGCTGCTTGATTCAGCAGGGCACTGGCCCATGCTTGGAGCAACCCACTACTTAAAACTCTGCTCACCTCCCCAGCACCCACTGTCCCTTTCTCAGACCAGATTATTTTCCGGGACCTTTAAATCCTTTGAAATCTCTGCAAGGTATTGCAGAGCTGTGGCCTCAGGAAAAGGCCATCCCCATTCTCTCTTGGCCTTGTGCCAAGTAACAAGCTTCCTCCCGCCCCAAATGCAGCCCTCCTATCGACCAGCACAGAGCGGGGATCCCGGGGGCCAAGGAGGAATGAAAAGTGCGTCCACTCCCAATGGAAACACAGCCAGATGATTGAAATGTGCTCCACTCCCGGCATGGATGCAGAGTCAGAAGCGCCCTGAGCTGGTGCTCCCCACACCCTCCAGCCCTGTCTGACCCTTGCCCTGTGCTAACTGCACCTTGGAGTTGCTCCTCTCCCAGCCCACTCCGGCGAGGGTGTGGATGGGAGAGCTTGCAGAGCTTTGCTTCTCAGCCAGCCCTCCCACAGCTTTCCCCACCACGGCGTAGCCACGAGCCCACACCACGAGGGGTGGCCCTGGCAGGGTGGAGGGGCCCGTGGGGCCTCCATCCTCAGAGCAGGTGAGAAAGAAATCCCTGCCTGCTCCTCCTGGGGGGAATCCTGCCCTGCCCTGCCCATCCAAACTCTGCAGCAGTGTTTGGCCCCAGTCCCTCTCCAAGCTGCACTGGCTAACAAGCCGTGAGAGCCGGAAGGATCTGAAGGCAGCGGGCGCTCGGTGCCCGCGCTGGGCGGTTCAGCCAGCGGGGCAGAGCCTGGCTCTGAATGCTGATCAGCCTCCAGCCCCTCGTAATAACCATGACAATGGCAATAAAAGCCAGGCCACCAGCAGGTACCGACAGATCCCCCACGGTGCACAGGGGCCGCATTGTGTGTGCGAACGTGTCCCACGGTGGGAACATGCCAGGCGGATGAGACAATCCCGGGGCTGGTGACCGGCTGTCACATGGGCAAGGGCCGCGGCAGGGAATGCCGTGCTCCTTTATTTCCCCGGAGAGGGCTGCCCAGAGGCAGCGACACTGGCAGGGCTGTTCGCTCCCCCTGGGCCTGGAAGAGCCCCGGGAGGGGGGAAGGCTCCATCCCCGGCTCTCACCGCGGTCACGGGTCAGGCAGGGCCAAGCACAGCCCCAGCTGCTGCCTCCCGCTGCCGGCCTTCCTTACATAATGGGATCTCAGTGCTCGTGCCCAACTCCCCGGCGACAGCTCGAAAACAAGTTCATAAACAGGTCCTGCTAATTTCTCCCTCCAGAGAAACGCTGGCGCCCACAGGAATGCTGCCTCCAGCCGCCTGTCCTCGCTCTCCCCAAGCACCTTTGCTCCGAGTATCGGTCACGTGCTGGGGAGACATGGGTAGTGAGAACAGCACACACTTAATGGCACCTGGGACAGCACCTGAGAGCATTTTGGTTTATTTTGTCTTTGCACAGCAGGGGGATTTAGAGACTCCTCCTTACCTCACACTGGGCTCCCTTTGGCAAGGTGTCCCAAGGAGAGCTGGTCTGTCACCCTGAATCCGGGAGCCAGCACAGCCTCTGCCCTGAGCCCAGCCTTCCTAGGGCTGTCCTCAGTGTGCTGAGCTGTGGCAGTTTGCCATGGATTCAGCACAGCTGGGTTTGGGAACACAGCTCTTGTCCCCAGCTCCACTCTGCTCTGCAGGTGGCACAGGGCAGAGGTGTTTGCTGTGCCCCAGTGGCACTGGGCTGGTGCTTTTCCTGCCAGGAAAGCTTCCCAGGCTCTTAGCCTGGGCCCTGCACAGCACACCGAGCCTCGGCACCGGTGCTTGGGTCAGACATACCAAGGCAGAGATCCCTGCAGGCAGCCAGGAGCGCTGCCCCAGGCAGCACAGGAAGACGCTGAGCAGCCAGAAGAGGACCAGAGCCTCTTCCAGAAAGCGGGTGGTGACTGGCACTGAGTCATGGTGCATCCCCACGCTGTGCTGCCAGCACAGCCCAGCCCGCTGGGGCAGCCACCTGTAGATGATGGGTTTTCACTGAAGGATGCCCCAGAAACGGAGTGCAGAGAAACCCTGGAAGGGCTCTCAGGAAGATGTGCCATTGATCTCCAGGACATCTCACCAGGCTAACTATCTCTCTCCCATTTGGGTCCTGTGCTGCTCCATGCTGCTGATGGCCAGCCCCCCTGCTGTCCTTGCCCCCGCTCCTGCCAGACAGGGTGGGGATGCTGCTCCCTAGCCTGGGGGAGCAGAGGGTTTGGGCTGCGCTCAGGCAGAGCAGAGGATGTTTGTTTGGTTTCCTTGGTTACTGCACTGCCTGCTCCAGTAATCACATTTTCCTTGTGCCGGCTGGGCCAAGAGCAGTAGAGAAGAAATATGGAATGGCTGAGGTCAAACACCAGCCTGGGAACAGCTGGAGCCACCAGCCACAGCCCCTCTGTGCCACTTGGGTCCTTGCTGCTGTGGGTACCCAACCCAAAAGGGAGTAATCAGGCTCAGGGATGAGCAACAAGCTCCTTCGGCAACAGCCCCAGGGCTCCCACCAGTCCCTCCAGTGAGCCAGGGACACAGACACCGGCGGTGAACTGTGCGAGGAATTACAGGAATGAAAATGTTTGCGCAGGCAGAAGCCAAGCTGGCTGTGAGCAGGGCTGTGAGCGGGAGGCTGCGAGCGTGGGTGCAGCTGTATTTATAGTGACGCGGGGGGTGTGCACGGGCAGGGGTGACAGGGTTGCGAGCGGCTTTTGTTCCTCATGCATCCCTCAGCCCAGAAATCCCGGAGCACTAACGCCAGTTGCCGTGCCCTGGAGCTCCCCTGCTCATCAGCATTCACACACAGCCCTCGGTTTGGTAGCGGGGAAACCGAAACTCGCAAACCGCGGCTGATCTCAGCCCAGCACCCCTTCCCCCTGTAACTCCCTTCAGCAGCCGTGAGCGTGCGAGCTCCCCGTTCCCGGCTGCCTCGCGCCTCAGGAGCAGGATCTGAGTGAGGCTCCAGCACAGCAAGCGCTGGTGACGCTGCCGTGCCGGTGTGTAACATCTACCCACGGTGACTAAATCAGCGTGCGCTGGTAAAGCAGAGCAGGGGGGGCTCAGCAGCCCCAGCACCGTACAGTGTGAGCTGGCACAGGCAGAAGGGCTCGGACAGCCCTGCCTGGCCTGACTCTCCTCACCTTCCTCCCCAGCCGACATGGAGCAGGCGCAGCGGAGCCTGGACGCGGAGCAGATGCAGCAGCAGCAGCTCAAACTGCGGGACCGGCAGAAGTTCTTTGAGGAGGTTTTCCAGCATGACGTGGATTTCTTCTTCCCCATGTCCCACCTGCAGATAGAGCATCGGAGGCGTAAGTGCTGCGGGCACCAGCAGGGGCTGGGCTGTCTCAGGGGACGGTGACACAGGGGTTACAGATGGGTGGGCCATCCCCAGTGTAACGGCAGTGGGGACACACGTCCTGCACCGAGATGGGACCACACAGGCTGTGTGTGGGTGTGCTGTGCATTACTCACACCACTTCTCTGAAGGCATTTGCACATGGGTACCCAGGCTGGCGCCCTGCAGAGTCACTGGCTTCAGGCAGGCTCCTCCAGACAGCAGTTTGGAGCAGGGACAAGGACTGCAGTGAGACAGCAGGGGCTTCCAGAGGGATGTTTCCAGGCAACATGATTTTCCTGGGGGTCCCTTACCAGCAAGCAGAATTCAGTTCCCCGTGGCAAGGCTGGTCTCCCTCCTCAGGGTCCCGCCTGCACAGTGCTGATGGTGCCCTTTGCCTGGCACTAGCACCCACCTTTTCACTGGTCTCTGTCTCTTGCAGCTCCCTTAGGCAGCATTTCTTCCATGGAGGTGAATGTGGACATGCTGGAGCAGATGGACATGATGGACCTGTCAGACCAGGACACAGTGGACGTGTTTCTGGGCTGTGGGACAGAGGAGAGCAGCATTGTTGGATCCCTGCCAGGTATGTGCGGTCCTGAGCCTTTTGTGGGCCAGGCTGGAAGCCCTTCCTGCCCCCAGCGCCCACACTGGCTGGTTCCTCAGCCTCAGCCACCCTGCAGGCCGATCCACACCCACCACAGGCAGACACTTGGTGCTGGGGTCTGTGAGGTTGGAGGGATCTCACCCCAGGCTGCTCCACATCAGTATCCAGCTCCACAGCCCAGGCATACAGACCCCTGTAAATACCTTGTGCTGCAGAAGACAGGAGAGCCCGGGCACCTCCCTCATCCAGGGGTCAAACTCCCTTGTCCTTCAGTGCCTCTGGAGCAGCCAGTGTCTAGTAAAGAGTCCCCAGGTCCACTCTGTGCTGCAGAGCTCATCGTGCTGAGCGGGAAGGCTGCAGGACCCCTGCACCTCCCAGCCAGACCCCAGGAGAGCAGGGAGAGCCCAGGGTGGCTGCACCTTCCTCCACACACACACTGGAGTGAGGTCAGGCCAGACACCTCCTGTCCTGCTGCAGCAACAGCCTCGCACAGCACGCTCTGAGCTGTGCTCCCTGCGACGGAAACGGCTCCACTGCCAAACCAGGGAAGGAATGTGCAGCAACTGCCCGAGCCAAGCCGGGCGTGTGGGGTGGGGAGCGGCCACAGCAGAGCAGCCAGGAATGCACAGCCTGCCGAGGAGTAAGACATGAGTGTTGGCCATGAAGCCTAGGGAACAATAAACTTCCAGAAGGCTTTTTATTTCTCACACTGCTCTCTCCTCCAGGGGCAGACGCCAGCCAGTGCCCAGAGGAGATCACCCTGCAAGTGCCCAACGCAGCCGAGAGCAAGTCTCGCATTTCCTCCACGTCCTCGGCCTCCACGGATCTGAACAGCCTGGACACCAGCGAGGAGGGGGCCGAGACCCCCGTGGTGCAGTCGGATGAGGAGGACCTGCAGGAGGACAGTTCCAAAGAGCAGGTGGCAAGAAGCTAGCAGGCAGCTGTGCCTGGCTCCCAGCCTCCTCCGTATGGACTTGCCAGCCCAGAGGAAGGAAAACTGCTGGTGCTCAGCAAACCCCTTCCTGGACTGCTGCCCTACCAGAGGGGAGAGATGGTTTTCCCCTCCTCTCCCTCCACAGGTTCTCCTGGCAGACAAAAGAAGGAAAGGGGTATTGTAAGCTCCCAAACTTAACTCTTCAGGCTTTGCTGCTAACACTCCTTGCTTCACCCCCCCTCAAAAACGCTGAGCATTCCACAGCCCCACCACTCCCAGAAAGCCATCCCTTGGGACCCCAGCTCCCCCTGTTCTACTGACAAAGGTTCTGCCCAGACAAGCACTTAACAACAGAGGAATAACACTGCACACAGAGAAATAACACTGATCTAACCAACAGTGGGTGTGTGTGTCTTTGGGAGAGGACAGCGCCAGGTGAGGGTTTGGAGTCGATTGAGGGGGGAGAGCAGCGCAAAGCCAGCGTGCCAAGGGTGCCACACAGAGCAATCAAAACCTCCTGTTGCACAGCCCAGGGATGGTTCCTGAGCAGACAGCACAGACCTTGGCAGAGAAGGGCTGTAAGTGCAGCAGGTGACCCCCCTCAGCTACCTGGGCTGTGCTCCAGGAGGGAGGGAGCCAGCACAGACACAGCCTGAGCAGGGCTGGGGGATGGTGACCTGGAACCAGGAGCACACTGGGATCTCCCACACAGGTGGGATGAGTGGAGAACAGCAGCACACACAGCACAGACGCTGCTGCTCTCCCAGCACAGCGGCCCAGAGCAGTGACAGGAGAGCATCAACGTGAAGCCACTATGCAGCTTGGACCCCGCAGGCCAGGCCAAGAGGGGTTGGGAACAAAGCTGGCACTGCCACTGTCAGTGGCTGCAGCCCAGGAAAGGGCTGTCCCTGCTCCAGCTGCGTCAGCACAGCCGTGGTCACCGGGAAAGGAGCCTGGGAGATCAGCAGCAGGAGCCAGGGAATGCTCCTCCATCCTGCTGCTTCCCAGGGGGAGTGCAGACACCCCTGCACTCCTGTCAGCCAGCCCACCTGACACAGCTGCAGTGCCTCCTGTCCATATGGCAGCACCAACACGCTGCATGTACTGCCTTCAGCTGTTCCTGAGATGGGAAAATGATTGAGAAACAAGGGCCAGGCCTCAGGGCTTCTCAGGCCCTGGCACAGGGAATTCCCAAAGTAGGCACAGGGTAATTAATAGCTCTGGCTGGATGCCTTTACCTTCAATTACCTTCCAAAATGCATCTAAACCTTTATTACTTACCAGTATCTCGTTGCAAGGAGTTGCTCAGTTTGAAAAAAAGAAACAAACAAACAAAAAACCCAACAAGCAACATTGTGTAAAGAAATTTGACTTGTTGGTTTTTTGGTTTTTTTTGGTTTTTTTTCTTCTGGGCATGCTACCTTTTTGGTTTCACGTGATGCCCCTAATAAGCAAGAGGGAAAAAAAATGCTATAAAATAAGCAAGAGAGGAAAATAAAGACCTATAAGGGAACTCCTTATCCTTTACAAACACTGAGTCAACTGGATTTGATTCCAAGTTAATGTTGCATGAAGACCTTAGATCTGAGCAAGTAAGTGGCTAACTGAATAGGTGCAGCACCTGGTAAGTGACAACCCCACGTTGTCACAATTTTTACGCTTATTTCCCACCGGAGCAAACCATCACTCCTCTCAAATCATCACGGGGAACGGCCAGCCAGAGGGGGAGTCGGTGTGAGCTCCACGGGATGTCACTGCCTGGCTGTGGCTGCCCTTTGCCTCCCCCGGGCTGGGACGAGCAGGGGAGCCGGGACAGGCACAACCCCGCAGGGAACCCCCAAGGGGAGGGAGCCCCGGGAGCCCTCGCACCGCCCCAACCAGCAGAGAGGGACTCGCCGCTCCTCGTGGTCCCCTCCAGCTCCGAACACTCCGAGCAAACAGCAGCGCTCGCTCCGTGCAGCAGCTCCTCGGCGGGGCCCCGGCCCAGAGGAGGGAAGGCAGGGAGGGAGGATGGACTGCAGGATGGATAGAAGGAAGGATGGATGATCTCCATGGCCACGGCCCCGGAAGCGGCGCCATTGAGGGGCGGAAGCGGAAGCGGCGCGGGCGGGCGGGCCCGGGATGGCGGCGGTGCCGCTGCTGCTGCTGCTGGCGGCGTGTGCCGGCCCCGGGCGGGCGGGCGTGGCGCGGGAGCGGCGGGACGCGCTGCGGGAGGAGCTGCTGCTGAGCCCGCTGCCCACCGGGGACGTGGCCGCCACCTTCCAGTTCCGCACGCGCTGGGACGCGGACCTGCAGCGGGGCGCAGGTAGGGCGGGCCGCGCCGGGGCGGACCGGGCCGCTATTGGCTGGCCCGAGGGGCGGACCGGGCTATTATTGGCTGGCGCCGGGGGCGGACCAGGCTGCTATTGGCTGGGGCGCGGCGCAGGGGCGGGGACACCGCGGCGTGATGGTTTGCATTGAGTTGTGACATCAGATGGGAGTGACGTCAGAAGGATGAGTGACGTCAGAGGCGAGCAGGGTAGGGCAGGGCTGCGGGAGGCCCAGGGCTGCAGGGGCTCGGGGTGGGGGTGCGAGTGGGGTGCCTGTGATGGTGAAAGCAGGGGCAGTGTCAGGGATGAGGTCATGCTGGGCCAGGCCCTGGGGTGACGTCAGGGGCAGGGATGGGGTGCAGCGGGCAGGGACTAACGGGTTCCACACAGTCTCTCACTACAGGCTGTTCCCGAAGGCGCTGGGGCGGTTGGTGGCGGCGCTGGGCGTGCGTGAGCTGCACCTCGCCCTCACCCAGGGCTTCTGGCGCACGCGGTTCTGGGGGCAGCCCCCCCTCCAGGCACCCGCCGGCGCCGAGCTCTGGGTCTGGTTCCAGCCCACGGTCACTGAGTAGGTACCCTGGCCGTGGATCTGTCCCCCCGGTCCCTCCATGGCCACTGATCCCGGGAGCTGTGGCTCGTCTCTCAGGAGGCAGCTGCCGTGTGTGAATTGGTCTCCTGGGTGGAAAATGTCTGCTGGAATAAAGGGCCTGGAATGCCAGGAGTAGCTCTAAAAAAAAGCAGAACATGTCCCCACTCAGTACACAGGGCAGGATGTGGTGCTGAGGGCACAAAAGTAATTCCCTTGTGGGCTCTGTGATGACAAACCCCTCACTGCACTAATGGGATAGAGTTATATCTTGACGTCTCATCCATGACTCCTTTTCACTCCCATCCAGTACCTGTCCCCATCTCCCTTAGCACTCAGCTCCTGTTCAAGCTGCAGCAGCTCTGTGGGGCTTCACAGAGTTCTCTCTTCCCTTCATATTTACTGAATGTTACTGACTTAATGCTTGTTGTTCCAAGGATTTGAACTGCCCAGCAATCTCTGGTATCTGTTCTCACACAGTGTTGACAAAGCCTGGAAAGAACTCAGCAACATCCTCTCGGGAATATTCTGTGCTTCTCTCAACTTCATTGACTCGACCAACACAGTTACTCCAACAGCATCCTTCAAACCCCTGGGCTTGGCCAATGGTGAGCCCTGCTCTTGCCTCTCACTTTAGTTCTGCCTGGTGTCACTGCCAGCATTCTGGGGCAGGTCCTGTGGTGACCCCGGGTATGGGTACAACACAGTCTGTTAACCTCCTCCTGGAAGTGTTTGCTCTCCCTGCAAACAGGGCTTGCATTGGAACAGAGGAAACCCACAAGCAGTTCATGGCAGATGCTCCCAGGCCCTTATCTGTCTCTCTGAAAAGTATTTTATGAAACAGTGAGAACTACAAGATTAAAGGCACTCATGAAAACGAAAATCTGCTAGGATGCATCCTTACATGCACACCCTTACTGTTTCCAAATCACTCTGAGCAGAGTGGGAGGTGTTCCTGATGGAGCTCATGTTGAGAGGGTGGTGGGTGTGGGGTGGAACAGCCTGTGGCAGTGCCAGGCTGGTGACCCTGCAGTCCCTCCCAGGGACAGACCACCACCTGCTGCGATACGCCGTGCTGCCCCGGGAAGTCGTCTGCACTGAGAACCTCACGCCTTGGAAGAAGCTGCTCCCCTGTGGCTCAAAGGTAACAGCAAGTCCTGCTGCCTCCCTGGGTCGCTCCCAGTGGGAAGTCCCAGCTGGGCCTTTCTCCCGTGGGGGCAGAGGGCAGGGCAGGGGCTGAGTCCCTCCTTTGCTCCCTGCAGGCCGGGCTCGCTGTGCTGCTGAAGGCCGAGCGCTTGTTCCACAGCAGCTACCACTCACAGGCAGTGCACATCCGCCCCATCTGCAGGGTAAGCTCCAGGCTCAGCTCCCTCCCTCAACATCCCAACAGAAAATCCACCCTGTAAGGTGACACACTGGTTTGCCCAGCTCTGCTGCTGGGGGTTCACTGTGTCTAACACAGCTGTCCTGCTGCTCTGCTCTCATCCCAGTGGTGGTCCTGGTGGAGGTTCCAGCTCTGTCCTGGTGTTCTGCCCCTGCAGAAGGTGTGATCAGAGCCACTTGTCTCTTTGTTTTTCAGGATGCCTCCTGCCTGGCTGTGTCCTGGGAGCTCAGACAGACCCTCACTGTGGTCTTTGATGTCTTTTCCAGTGGTCAAGGAAAGAAAGGTAAGCCTGGGGGTTGTGCACTGTGGTGCTGGAGGGCCCCCAGCCTGCAGCACTTCACTGCCTGACACTGACTTTGCTTCCCACAGACTGGTCCCTCTTCAAGATGTTCTCCCGCACACTGACTGACGCCTGTCCTCTGGCATCGCAGAGCAAAGTCTATGTTGACATCTCTCCCAAGAATAAGGTAAGCTCACGGACCAGAGAGCGCTCCCTGCTCCCTCGTGTGGCCCTGAAACATCCTCACCTCCACCCCCTGCACGGCCCAGCCCCTGGGAGGCGGTTCCCTTGCTCTGACCAGGGGGATGAGCCTGCTGCTGTTGGTGAGACTGACCACCTCAGGTGGGCGGGAAAGCTCGGGGCCAGCTGGAGGGGCTTTGCCCAGCACTGCCAGTTACTTCAAGAGGCACTTTTCCTTTCATGGCCCATTTGCTTTCTCAGGAAAAGGAGCTGCTGGAAGTGACCCCCCCTCCAACATCCGTACACGAAGCTGTTGTCCAGGGAGACAAGAAAACCTACGCTGTCTATGACCTGCTGAGCCCCTCGCTCTTCAACACATCTCGCAGCCTCAACGTGCAGCTGAAGTGGAAGCGGCCCCAAGACAGCTGTGAGTGAGCAGAATTTCACTCCATCTGCACCTCTGGCCAGGGCTCCAGGCCTAAAGCTCCCCTGGCCCGGCCCCCCACTGCTGTCCCTGTGTGCCCCGCAGCGGAGATGCCCGTCCCCGTGCTCCATGCCCAGCGGTACGTGGGTGGCTACGGCCTGCAGACCGGCGAGATCTGCACTCTCATCTACAACACCCACCCCTACCGGGCCTTCCCCGTCATCCTGCTGGAGACTGTGCCCTGGTACCTGCGGCTCTACGTGCACACCCTCACTATCATCACCAAGGGCAAGGAGAACAAGCCAAGTAAGTGAACCCTCCTGGGAGCACGGGCCACCCGGTTTCCTTGGCACGAGCGGCTCATTCCAGAGAGGGTTTAGCCACTCCCTTGGGCCCCAGTGATCATTGTGAAATAAAACATCGTAGGATGTTTTCCTACCCTTGAGTTCAGTGCTCACAGCAGATGAGACTATAAAGTCTGTTTTATAAGAGGCACATGGATGGTGTTTCATAATCTAACAAGGGTCTAAACCAAAGTGCATTATTTTTGTAGTACAGGAGGCTTAGTTTAAAACTGATGACTCGGTCTTATTTTGCATTTGTAACTTTTCTTATGAACACCTGACTTTTATGGGTCATCAGCTCTAAAGACCAGCTGGATTTAGCTTTAACCCATGCTTTTTGCTATGGGTACATCTTCCCTTGCCCAGAAAACCTCTCTCAGGGCCGTGGAAGCAGGAGCCCCTACCCCACGGGAGATGCCCTGGCAATGTGAGATTGCACAAGGTCCCCCTGGTGCCACTGACAGCATCTCTTTGGGGTCAGGTTACATCCACTACCAGCCAGCCCAGGACCGGAGGCGGCCTCACCTCTTGGAAATGCTGATCCAGCTGCCAGCCAACTCCGTCACCAAGATCACAATCCAGTTTGAGAGGGCCTTGCTGAAGTGGACAGAGTACCCACCTGACCCCAATCATGGCTTTTACGTCGGGTAGTGACATTCCTCAGCTCCTCAGTCCCCCCTGGGCCTCGTGCAGGACTTGCTGCTCAGGTCTCTGGGGCTGTCTTGGCTGGCAGGACTGACACTGGCGTGTTTTTGTCTCCTCAGTTCATCCGTGCTCAGTGCCCTGGTGCCCAGTGTGATTGCGATGAAGGACGTGGATGTGGAGCAGAGCCCTCTCTTCACCTCGCTGTGCGTGTGCCTGTTCTGGGGAGCGGGGCTGTGCTGCAGCCTGGGGGCTGTCCTGCAGCCTGGGGGCTGTGGCCATTGTCACCCCTCTGGTGGGCACAGAGCAGTGGTTCTTTGCAGGCTGACACTGCCCTTCCTGCTTCCACTCCCCAGGTTTCCTTCCTCCGATGGCTCCAGCTATTTCGTGCGCCTGTACACGGAGCCGCTGCTGGTGAACCTGCCAACCCCAGACTTCAGCATGCCCTACAACGTCATCTGCCTCACCTGCACGGTGGTGGCCGTGTGCTACGGCTCCTTCTACAACCTGCTGACCAGAACGTTCCACGTGGAGGAGCCGAGCCGGGGCGGGCTGGCCAAGCGGCTGGCCAACGTCATCCGCAAGCTCAGGGGAGTGCCCCTGCTCTGAGAGGAACCAGGGCAGCCAGCACCGGCTGTGGGGATCCCTGGGGAGACCCAGGGAGCACAGCACCGGTGCCACTTGTCCTGGCTGGAAGCATCCTGCTCTGTTTTGCTGCCTGGATCTCTCTGGGATCCAACCAGGTGAGAGGGCGCTCCCATCCTGAAGATGGAAAATGGCTCTAAGCCCATTGACTACTTGAAAAGCTTCCACTTTGAACAGAAAAACCATAAAAACCCCCTTGACTCCTGTCCTGCACTGAACAATCTGTTCCCACTGGCTTGGGATTACCTTTCCCTTCCCTGCCAGAGGTGCCCTTTTCTCTGCAGCTCCTTACAGATCCACTCCACTGGATGGCTCCACGCAGCCTGCAGAGCTGCTGAAATACATGAGTTTTGGGCGATTCCTCTCTGTTCCTGCTTGCTTAAAAGGATGCCACGGGGCTGGGAGCTCAGGCTGCTTCCAGCCACAGCTCTGCCAGCCAGGCTTCAAGTGCACAACGGAATTTCTTCATGGAAAGCTGCAACTACAACCAAACAAAAGCTCAGCGAGCACCCAGCTCCCACAGCAGGGCAGGGGGAAGCAGCCAGCAGGGTCCACATGGCAGTTCACAAAGGGATTTGGAGAACCTCACGTTGTTTCAGGTTGGGTTCAGTACAAATCCTGCAGACTGCAACCAGCAGCCCATACTGGTTGCTCAGAGCAGCCCAGCTCCTGGGGTGTAGGCTGCCTGCTGCAGGTGTTAGGTGGGATCCAGAAAGGGCCCTGAGTGCCAGGCTCATGGATTGAAAGCCAAAGGCTTTAGGGCCATTCCCACGCAGTGCCATAAAGCAGGAATTTAAACACCCTGTAAAGAGGTCAGCCCAGAATAATGGCAGAGCGGGGGGAAACTGGATCCTCACCTGCTGGGCCATCGGGGGAACAGGTCTTATCACACCCATCAAATGCACGGGCCAGCCAAGCGCAAAACCCTGCGGGAAATGGTGGTTCTGCAAACATGGCTGGCTGGGTTTTAAATGGCTGTGAAAATGCCAAGCTTAAAATCTTAGTCTTTGGGTTTTCTTTTTTTTCCTGGACTATTTTGCTCCTTTCCCTGCGTGGCCGTCTTGGGTTGCTCAGTACACGAGAGACATGGAGCTCGCAGAGGACAGGGCTGTGAGGGTGATGAGGGGACTGGGGCATCTCCCTCGTGAGGAAAAGCTGAGGGAGCTGGGGCTGTTCAGCCTGGAGGAGCGATGACTGAGAGGGGACCTCGTCTGTGAACAGCTGCAGGGAGGGTGTCCAGAGGATGGAGCCAGGCATTCCTGGACCCACAAGGACCATCCAGTGCAACTCCTGGCCCTGCACAGACACCCCAACGATCCCCCCCGTCCCTCAGAGCGTTGTCCAAACCCTCCTGGAGCTCTGGCAGCCTTGGGGCTGTGCCCACTGCCCTGGGGAGCCTGGTCAGTGCTCAACCACCCTCTGGGGGAAGAACCTTTTTCTAATATCGAACTTAAACCTGCCCTGACACAACTCCAGGCCATTCCCTGGGGTCCTGCGACCGATCACCACAGAACAGACAGATCCGTGCCGGCCCCCCGGAGGGTGCTGCCGAGCCGAGCAGACCAAGCGCCCTCAGCCGCCCCTCGCACGGCTCGCTACAACCCCTGATCGCACAAAAACCCTTCCGAAAAGAAGAAAACCCCTCACAGGCACCCTCAAAAAAACCTTTCAGAAAAGAATCACACCCCCCCCCCCCCCCCCCCCCCCCCCCCCCCCCCCCCCCCCCCCCCCCCCCCCCCCCCCCCCCCCCCCCCCCCCGGGCAGCGCCGCCCGCCTGACCCCGCGCAGCCGCAGTGCCGCTCGGCCCGCGCAGGCGCACCCGGCCCGGCCCGGCCCCGGCGCGCGGGGCTCCCGGACCCGCCCGAGGCCCCGCTCGGTGCGCTCCGAGCGCTCCCCCCGCTCCCTCCCCCGGCAGCGGCAGCGGCTCCGCCGCGGGGCCGGGCACAGCCGGCCGGCCGGGCCGTGTCCCCGGCTCTCGGGCGGCCTCTCCCTCCCTGCTCGGGGCGGCCCCGGGATGGCGGCGTGAGGCGGCGGCGGCGGCTCCGCGCCGTGAGTACGGGCCGGGGGAGGCGGGCGGGACCGCGCCGGGAGTGCGGGCCGGGGGAGGCGAGAGCGGGGCAGGTTCCCGGCTGCGGGAGAGCCGCGGGGTCGGAGGAGGCTCCAGGTTGTTGCCCGCGCCCTCCCCGCTGTCCCTCCGCCCGCGGGCGGTTACGGCCCCGAGCTCTCGGTAGCGCAGGGCCCGTCCCTGCCCGGGGCAGCACAACGCTCGGGCGGCGGGGGCAGCAGCTGGGCTGGGGTGGTCCTGGCGGGTCCCTGCTAACGCAGGATGCTCCGTGATGTTCTTCGGGCACAGCACTGCAGACCCCACACAGTTTCAGGGCGGGTTTAGAGCCTGTTCTGCCACGCGAACGTCGCTCACGACATCCCGAACGTGCAAGTGCAAGAGAAGAGGGGAAAAAACCCAAGCTCTTAAATGCAGTCCCACAGCACACGGAACTCTTCCATATTTTGCTGGTACTGAGACATTACAATGGATCTTACACATACTGTCGTAGTTGAGTAACTCTTGTATTTACAGCCTATATATGATGACTTCTCATAACCCCTTGCCCAGACTGCATTTTTTGCCTATCTGAGACACAGAAAACTGGCCTTTATCAGGTGCAGTTTGGACCTCTGAAGCCTTTTGAAGGCATGAAAGTTAGAGAAGGGATCCAAATGAAAACTTTTTTTTTAGGGAATGGGCCTGGAATTCCTCATCTCTGGATATTAAACAAGGGCAAAAGGCAGGAACGAGGACCATGAGAATTAATAAATTAGTACAAACGAAACTAGCAGTACTTCAGATGACAGCTATGGATGTTGACATCCCACCACAGAGCTGGCTGACTTAAGCTTCTGTGATGCCTGATGAATTCCAGGCTCATTCCTAGTTCTCTGAAAGACAATTAGTCTTAGTTTGGATCTCTTCTCTACCTTTTATAGAGAGAAACACGCATCATACTGCTGCCTTCCTGCTCGCAGGTGGAGGCTTATTCACCCTGGTGCTGTCAAAGCACTGCAGTCCAGATGGAACGGGCATTGCCTCTGGACACAGGCTCATCCACCCCCCTGGGTAACAAACTTTGGGGGGCAGCTATGGAAGTGATGGAAAGAGTGGCTCGGCAGAGACCCTCACTTTTCACAGTGTGAGTCGCTTTGGCTTGTCCCTAGCTTGAGAAATCAAAGCACTCTGTAAGCCCGAGGCTTGGTTAGTCAAGGCTTTGTTGCTCTTTTGGAAACTGCTTGCAATTATATTGCACCATTTCTGAGTCTGCATCAAGTGTTCAGGGAAGGCATGAACTTATCCAAGACTGGGGTAAGGCCTTTGCCAAAAATTTTAGACTCACTCTTTCCAGCTGAGTCATCCCAGCAGATAAAGCTTTAAATAAAAATTGAAAAAATAGCGGCAAGGCTAAAAAAAGCCCTGAAGAAGAAGTTAATCCCTGACACTGCAGATAGTTCTGAAGGTTCGAACAGTCGTGGTTCTTGGGTTTACGACAGGGGGTTGGCATCTGGGACGCTGCTCTGCTGTTACTTTTCTTAGCTGAACTCCTCGGACCTGTCACTTGATAGCTCTTCACCTCTCTCCTGGTCCCAGTGTTCTGGGAGTTGTGTATTTTTTAGCAGCTGTTTTGTGGTGCTTGAGTTGGGTTTGAACACATGCTGGTAGCGTGAAGCACTGCCCACACATCAGCTGGTGGCTGTGACAGGGGTTTGGGTTGAAACAGTTTTGAGAGACCTGTACTACAGGTGAGCCTCATAGGTAAGAAACAGTGCAAGTACCTGAGGCTTACACTTGAATTTACATGCACTGTATAACCTGACAGATTTTTATCCAACCAATGTATCTTTTCATTCCCAAGCAGAAACTTCAGCTTTTGGAAAAGGGGGAGAATGGCACCAGCACACCCCAATAAAAAGGTTACCTCAGTGTTCTATTGCAATCCTTTCAGCTGCCAGCCTGGGTGACTCTGTGGCATCTGCTAGGGAGGCTCCATGCAGACAGTACTGGCTTAAAGGCTGCCTTAGTAAGGTCTGAACAAGTTTCCCTTTGAAGTGCTTAGGGAAAGCCAGCTGATTATTCCGCCCTGTCAGGGTAAATGGACTGTTAAGGAACTAAAACGTTCTTGAGAAAGGTACAGACTTGGTATTGGCATACTGATGTGTGAAACCCGTGGTGTAGGAACACCTCTTGGCATCCTAGCTGGTGAGTTAGCTTGGACAGTGTGGAGGAGCAGCTCGCCCGCTCCTCAGATGGATTATCCATCTGAGATGGAACGTGATTGATCGATTTGAAGGCAGCACACACTTGCACTGTGCTGCTCACTCTGCACTTGTCGGAACTGAAGGTCTGTGTCTGGCTGGGACAGGTGTGCCGCTGCCCTCTCCCTGGAATTCCAAAATCCTCCCTGCAAGCACACACCAGTAGGACCAGCTGGTTTTGAGTAGTCTTGGGAAGGAAGATGACAGGAGGAAGGGCTGGGAATGCGATGGAAGCCAGTTAATAAGCGTGGGGAAAAGTATTGGTGTCTGACTAGTAGTGAGGTGCACGAGGAACCTCCCCAGGCTGCTCCTCTGCCTGCAGGAACTGGCAGGGAAGAGGCTCCGGCAGCATGTGCAGATCAGACAGAGCCGCTGGCTGCGGGAAGAGCAGTGGGAAGAGCAGTGGGAAGAGCAGTGGGAGCATCGCCAACTCTGCTGCCGAGGGGTCTGACGGGAGGTCAAGTGGCTCCAAGAGCTGCGGAGGGCGAGAGGAGGCAGAGGTGGTGCTGGGGCGGGGGAAAGGAACCCTCAGGTAAACACGAGTGGGTGCCAAGTCAGATGATTTGAGGAGGAGAGGCTTGAGGACAGCAGGACAGGGGGCTGGCTGAGGAGGGAGGTGAGTCAGGCACGGGAGAACAAGAGCAACTGGTTGAGGAAAAGCAGGATGAAGTTGTGAAACCAGTGCTGTTGGGTGACAGGTGATTATTTGCTCTGGGGACGTGGTAATCTTTGGCTTAGATCTTGAGGAGGGGACAAAGACAACAAGGCAGGAATCTTTCATGTGCAAGTTTCACCTTGCTCGAGAATCCAGGCAAAACTGAATGTCGCTGTGGCTTCCAGAAGGATTTGCCTGTCCTGGGCACCAAGGAGAGAGTTCCCTGCTCAGAAAAGAGTTGATAACCAGAGACACTGTTTCTCTTTGATCAATAGTGGGGAAAGAAAACTCAGTCTCATTGGCAGCCGTACAAAGGAATCTCTAGTGAAGAGCACGTATTTTACTGGTGGCAAGTCCCTTGAGGGAGACAGAGCTACAGAAGTTTCCAGTAGTGGGTAATTTATCTAGGATCAGCTGTGGGATACAGCAAAGGCTCCTCAGCCTTCAACTGGTGGATAGCGAAGGGGCATGTGAAAATACAAGCAAACTGACTACAGATACAAAGAGCAACTGTTCAAATATCTGCACTTGTCAGAAATCCAGGAGGTTTCCAGGTTGAAGGGCACTGGCATTGAAACTTCACAGTAAAAATAACCCCTATTAAATGGTTCTTTATTCTGCAGAGTGGCTGCATTTATTGCTACAAGCAACTAGCTGTTGCAGGAAACACTAATATTTAAAAATGGATAACTTGTTCTGAGATGGCTTTGTGTTTGTAAGAAGTGCTTAGGTAAAGCTTAGATGCTTAAAATCGCTGTTTAGAGTGTTATTGTGAAGGGCATTGTAGGAGCAAGGACACCAGACCTGAAATGAATTATAATTATTTTCAGACTGTGGTCAGTTGTAAAGTTTGAGGGCTAAAGGCTCAGTAGTGACACATGACCCTTTTTAAACTAAGAGATCTATGCCATTAGTTCTGAAAGATCTGAGAGCTTCGTTCCAGCTTTGTGCTATCCTGACAGAAACATTGTCTTAGGGGTTTTTTTACCCATTTCTTTGCTCTAGAGACAGAAAACCCAAAGCAATTGCCTGTAGACACTGGAAACTAGAGCTTCAGGAAGAGGGGACACAGACTGCCACAGAAGTCCAGCTGATGGAACTTAGACCTGGATCTAGCAAAAACATGACATGATGTTTATGCAGTGATTTTTAGTGCTCAATATTTGGAGAACTTGGGAGGAAAAGATTGCAGGAAATTTCAGGGAGGGAATGTTTCAGGAGGATTAAGGTGGCTGCAGATCAATGATTTGGTACAAGTTTGTTGCATTCAGTGCAATCTGAACTAAAAAGTTGGGTGGTTGCTGAGCTGCAGTTTGGTTTTACTACCTGAATTTGAGCTGCCCTTTCTCTGCTGGAGAACACTCTCCTGCAGGAGCAGCAGCACAGCCCACCTCCCCCAATAATCTGTTTGTGCTGCTGGGGATGTTGGCCTGTATTCTCTTAGTGCCATTACAATAAAATAATTCCTGCTGCTCAGCACACAGTGATGGCAGAGTCCTTCCTGCTGGAGCAGCAGAGCCCAGTCTGACCTCAGTGTTCTTCTGGAAGAGAACCATGTGTGGTTTTCTCTTGGCTTTTCCGTGCAATCCCTCATTCTCCCTCCCTCTGCCAGGAAATCCCTTCTCCTGCCAACAGGAGCCAGTGGAATGTGCTGTTTGTTTACCTTCTCACTCCTTCATCCTACTAACCTTCCCACCCCCAAGCTGTAATCCTGACAGCCTGGGCTCAGCCCTTCATCCTTCTGACAGAGCAGTGCCCCGCTGAGTATTTGCAGATAAAGGGATTGCTGCCAGGAGCTGTGCTGGCCACACTCTCCTTGTGGGGGTGAGGCCATGCCATCCTGCAAGGCTGTCCTCTTGCCTGACTTTCTGTGCCCTGGCTGGCAGCTGCTTCCTTCAGTGTTGCTGCCTGTCATCATAAAGAGCTACAGGACAGCAGGGAAGAACATGCTTTCCAGGCTCTTCCCTTTTCCAGCATTCCCCTGCATGGCTTTTCCCCTTTTTGGGGCAATAAGGTAGGAGTACCCTCTTCTCATGGGTTTACTGCACAAACTGAAGGATAACTTCCAGTTAGTCCCTCCCAACCATCTGTAATTCTTGAAGATGCCTGTGCTGCTTCAGAAGGAAAAACAAAACCACACTCCTAGTGTAGTTGAGGTGGTTGCTAAAGGAATGAGCAGGTTTTCTGGACTTGTAGTGTGCTGCCATCCCTGCTTAGGAAAGCCCTTAAAGCTCACTTTTTCCACAGGGTTTTATAATAATCCAAGTGAGGAAATCCTGTGTTTACAGCACTTACGGAAATTGCCATTTTGAGCCTCTCCCCCCTCTGATCTATTCACATACTTTGTCTTATCTGACCATAGCTGTTTGGCAAGGATTATAAGTCCTTTAGCAGGGACTGCCCTCCCCTTTGTTTTGCAGCCTGGGCTCTGCCAGGGCTTTCCCGGGTGGCTACACGTGGAGTGCTGAGCTGTCCTGCTGGTCTGTGCCCGGGAGGAAGCAGTTTGTGTGCTGAACAATTCCTTGACATTCCTACACTAGTGCTTCCTTAGCATTTCTGTGGCACCCAGTACTTTACCCCTCAGTTGCCTTTGTTTTTCCTCTCCCTCAGGTCTGGGGATGGCCGTGGATAAATACCTGTGTAGGAAGGCTGTGGCAGCTCATTTGCCTTTTCATTTCCCCTTCTCCCTTTCTGTTCCTGCACCATTGTTAGTCTGGGTAAAAGCCTCACAAACAGAGCACACAGGATACACTTCTACACCAGCAGTAGCTAATCCTGCCCCCAGCTGAGTGGTTCAGAAAGCAGGAAACTTTCCACCAGCTCCAAGACACACCAGAATTTAGCACTGGGAGGTCAAACCTCAGCATACGATGCTTGGGAGTAAATGGAGCTGTATAAGAATGTCAGTTGATTTTTTTTTTTTGCTGTATTTCTCTGACAGTCTGACATTTTGCCTTCCCTACAGACAGCCTGCCCGCTGGAGGAGCTGCTGGAGACTGTTCTGGAGCATATCCTGCTGCTGCCACCGGACCCCAGCCAGCCACAATGTACTGCCTGCAGTGGTTGCTCCCTGTCCTGCTCATACCCAAGCCCCTCAACCCGGCCTTGTGGTTCAGTCACTCGATGTTCATGGGATTCTACCTGCTCAGTTTTCTCCTGGAACGGAAACCTTGCACGATTTGTGCCTTGGTCTTCCTGGCAGCTCTATTCCTCATCTGCTACAGTTGCTGGGGGAACTGCTTCTTGTATCACTGCACAGGATCCCAGTTGCCAGAGTCAGCTCACGATCCCAGCATAGTGGGCACCTAAAAACCCACAACCTTCCAGTCTGCTGAGGGCTCTTGTTTGGCTTTTAAATAGGGGGTGGGGCTGGGGAGGAGGGGGGTGTTAGGTATGAGACTGGAGTAAGGACAGCCTGATTCCTGTAACTGTGTGTGGACTAGAGTGGCAAATTCCTCCCACTCTGCCTGTGAAATTCGACTCGTTTACTGTGTGAACTCTGGCAGCACCACCTGCTTTTTTAGAAGCAGAAGTCTTTTTTTCCTTCCCGTATCACCGGGAACAGACACCAGCCCTCCCAACGAGAACTGCTGAAGACCCGAGCCACCTGCCCTGCCCAGCTGGTGGCACTGGTGGAGTTGTGTGTCCCTGGTCTGCATTAGGCCACGGTGGTCTAACTCGGGGCTCTCAGCCCTCTGATCCTGCTCGAGCAGCTACAAGGTTCTCTCAGCCTCTCTTTGTGGGGAGCCACCTTCCCACCTTGCTGATCCAGGGCAGATGTGACAGCTCACAGATGTGCTTGGCCAAAAGCTGCTGGGGCCAGAGGCAGTTGAGCCACCTCCTCCTGCTCAGCCTGCCAAAGAGATGTGTGCACTGCCCAAGTGTTTTCTGATCTCCAAATGCTCCGAGATGATCCCAGCCTGAAAGCCTCAGTTACGCTGCTGCTTTTATAAAGCCTCACAGGCAGCAGAGACACTCTCTTCCCCTCCTCCTAGATGTCCAGGGTTTACCAAGGTATTGACTGTTGGGATGAAGAACTGGTGTGCTGCAAGACACAGGGTTTTAGAAGCCAGTGTGAACTTCACCCTACAAACCCTGTGCTAGCCCAGAAGGCTGGGTGTGGGCAGGGCAGGGGAGGGTCCTGAGGTGGAGGCATGGCTTGAAGCAGTAAGTGCTGCAGCCATTTTCAGTGATAGTGTTTTTGGGCTAGAGGTGACAGAAGGTGCTGGTGCTACTGACTGGAGAAGTGCTGAGGCTGGAAAGACAGCTGGTACCTCCAGCTTCCCTGGCAGAAGGATGTCAAGCAGCCAAAGTGGTGGTGGGTCAGGCCCAAAGCCTGGGGCAGAGGTCGGTTTGTGAGAAGCCTTAGAGGTTTACACAAAACACTTGTCTCTAAACTTTAAAGGTGTCCCTCCCCTTTGCCCTCTGTTTGTCTTTCCTTCAGTCTCTTGCTGGAGAGCAGCAGAAGTGGCTGTTGCTGTCCTGAGGCAGTTCAAGCTATGAGGTTGTGAAACTTCCAGAGTATTGTTTGTTCATTGCACAGCTGTTCAAAATGTTTAATAAAGCTTTATAAACTTTGGTCTATGGCCTCCTGCCCAGCATGATGCGTTGGCTGCTCATTGTGGATGCCTTAGCCCAGCAATCATGTGTTTCTGCATTGTTCTGTTCCCAGCACAGTAACCCTGGAGCTGAGTCTCCAGCCAGAGGCAGAGCCTGTTTGCCTTGTAGCTCCCAGTACTGATTCTTCTCCCTGACTGGTTAACCTGACCATGGGCAGAGGGGGAACCAGACTGGCAAATCCTAAACAGGCTCATCTCACAGCCAGAAGCACCTCCTGCGTATCTCTGCACTTACGTGACAGACTCCCCCTTCTCTTCCTGCTTATGAAATAAAACCCCAGAGCTGTGCCCTGGAAGCCACTAATCCCTGGTGCCGACAGTAAAAGTGTCTGGCGGGAGCTCAGGCCGTGTAAGCCCATCCCATGACCCCACATAACCCCCCCTGTCCCCCTGCTCAGGGCACAGAGCTGCCTGCAGCCCAGCTGAGCTCTGTGCTGGGAGCCCTTCCCAGCCTGGGCTGTGCAGCTGGGGGGGAAGGACCGTCAGATCCAGCAGCACCTGAGAGCGGCACAGGCTGTGGGAGCTGCTGGAGCTGAAACCGGCTCGCTCTACCCTTGCCCTGAAGCCCAGGTCCAAGCTGGAAAGAGTTCAGGGCATATTAGTGTTTACACGATTAAAAAAAGCGTGTGCCGCATCAGAAATAGATGTGACAGCTCTGTCACCTGTCAGGCCGAGGGAAATCCCAGTAGCTGTCACATCAGCATAAATAAATGGAGAGGGGAGGGCGCTCACTGCAGGCCATGGCACAGCTCCTGCCTGTTCTCTGAGTGACTTTTAAGTTTCAGTGTACTTAAGCTAATGCAGTCAGTTCTGTCAAGAGTCCTTTTTTGTTGCTCACTAGCCAAGTTGCACTTCACAGCAATTTAAATAAATTCTAGCCACGAAGCCAGACAGCCCTTTGGATGAGAGCAAGCCCTGGCTTTCTTTGTACACAGAGTTCAAGACAAGGTGCAGCTGCAGGCCTTGCCTTCCCTTCCGTGAGAGCCAGCTCAGAGTACAAAGCACTTCAAAAGAGGGAGAGCTCTCGGTAGACTGATGGGGTTAGAACCCTCCCACCCCAAATGCAGAAAAGGAGCACTCTTTGATGTGCACATAGCCCTCCACAGCACACTCTCTTACCCTCTTTAGGGCCCTGAGATACCATCTTCATTTTAAAGATAGAAAATTAAAGCAGCTTCATCATGGTCAGACAGAAAGCCTCGGGCAGAGTGAGGAACCCAACCAGGTCTCACATCCCATGTTAATGCCTGGCTTGTCCTCTATAAAGAGATTGAAAAACCAGCCTGTGACTGCAGAACAGGTCAGACCCGGTGGCTTCTGAACAGCATCATCACAGCTTCCCTGCCTGTGTGCCACAGATTGGGCTGAGCCTGTGCAGACACAGCCTGTGCTCCCGGCCAGGCTGTGCTGGCTGCACCCAGGGACGCTCGCAGGGCTGGCCCTGGCCTCGAGCAGTTCCTCTGCCAGCAGAGCAGTGGGGTGGCTCTGTCCCTGGGTGTGTGAGGGGGCTGCACCGGTGGGCAGCTACACTGGTGCCTCAAAGCACTGGGATTTCCAACACAACACTGTGCTGTGCCAGGCCCCACTGAGCCTGGACACTGCCAGTGGTGTCACTTGACACTTTGGCACAGAGTGAGTCTCATCACCTTGCTGAATTACAGTGTCCATCTGCCTGATGCTCCCTAGATACAAGGGAGCAGGAGCCTTAAGCTGTTTCTTTGTCTTTCCATATGAAGGAGAGATCATTTTCTTTTCTAGGTCACATAACAGATCAGTGACACAGCAGGGTCAGTAAAGGGAAAAAACAAATACTAAAAAAAAAAAGAAAAGCCCAGGCTCCAATCCCTAGAAACAGATGCAGCTTGTCTCAGCCTGTCCTCGGACTCAGCGCAGCTTTGAGGTGCAGGGATTTCTCACACCCCTCCTCAACACTTCTCAGGGAGAGGCAGCATCCCCAGGATGACCAGCTGGGATATCACGAGGCTTCCCATGGTGTGGCTCCTTGAACCTGAGAGCCAACCCTTCAATGACCACCACCCCACTCCTGCCCCAGGAGACCTTCTGCTGGGTCTGGGCTGTGGGAGAGACCTCAGACCCTCAGCACAACTGAGGGTTTGCAGTTCAGGGCTGCTGCCATGTACTCAAAAGCATCTATCTTTTGGGAGCCAGGACTTGATGTTCTGGGGGAGAGCAACCACTGAGCTTTGGGGAAGTGAAGGGGATATTCATGTCAACATCCTCACCGTTTTAGAACCCCCTGCCAGCACAAACCATCCAACACAGGAGCCCCAGCTCCTCACCAGAGCTGCTGCAGGGGCAGCCACAGCCCAACCCTAACACCCAAAGCATCTTCCAGGGCCCAACAGGAGCACGGAGCAAACAGCAAGATTAAGTCTATTAAGGGAGGCATGTGGTGTAATCCCCGGGCACATCTGCCTGGCTCAGCCCAGGGACGCCTGGGAGGGGCTCCCCTTGGTCCAAGCAGATGCTGGCAGTGACTCCTGTCACAGCTCCTGGCTCAGACAGCCTCTGCCCCTCCAGGCTAAGGTCATCCCCTCCCCCCATTTCACAGGGCAGACCTCTACAGGACTTGGGAGTCAACAAGGGTTTCACAAGGGGGTGACTCCATGGTAAAACAGCCCCTGAGCATGGCCAGGGGGGGCTGCAGGCACCGCTGACTGCCCTGACCCTCTTCAGATGCCTCAGCTGCCATTACGGATGAGGACCAGACAGGGAGCAAAGGGGACAGACAGGAGGGAGCAAAGGGTGCCACAGACAGGGCTTGGAAGTACTGAATGCAGCCCCCTTGTACCCCCTGTACAAATCACTGCAGTCCCCTGCACTGCCCAGGGCTTGGGCTGGACCACAGCCCCCTGGCCTCCCCCAGAACCTCCTCCTCCTCCATGTGCCCTCCCATGGCCACCCCAACCCAAACAGCAACGCCAAAGGTGAAAATCCAAGGACTGAAAGAGCCACGGCCTCAGCTTCCCTCCTGTGGCAACTTCACCAGCCCACCCCCAGCCCACCCACTGCAGGAGGACCGAGGGACCAGCACCAACACTTAATTCTTTCAGAGACAACCAAAACACAAAGCATTTAACATTTAAGGTGGTAAGACTGAGTCGCTTACCAGTCCAGGATGGAGGGAGCAGCCAGAGCAGGGACTTGGGGCACTAAAGCCACCACAGACCACGTGGATGATAAAGACAGTGGTGAAGGAGGACCATCAGCCACCCTCCTCCCAAATGTTATATATCAATTACTTAACCACCAAGTGAGGGATCCCAATCAGCACCCACTAATCACCCAGACAGAGCAGCCCTGCTTCTTGTGATTGCTGATGAAGCAGATTCTGCTGATGGAGCACTGCCCCTGTCCTCTCCCCTCCACCTCAGCCTCTGGGGGCCAGCAGGATCCTCCCACTGGCACTGCACAGGCTCCAGGATCCAGCAGCTCCTGTATCAGGGGTGCTAAGGAGCTCACAAGGCCCCTCACACATGAGCTACACTTTTGTTTTGTGAGGTCTGTTTGTATTTAATTATCAAATTGCAAAGTATTTACATCAACGTTAGAGTTTCAAAGCATCTCCACCCCCCCCACCACCCACAAAGCTGGACCTTTTCAGGTTTTTTTCCCCAAAGTTTTGTTATTATCCAAAAAAAAAAAAAAAAAAAAAAAAAAAAAAAAAAAAAAAAAAAAAAAAAAAAAAAAAAAAAAAAAAAAAAAAAAAAAAAAAAAAAAAAAAAAAAAAAAAAAAAAAAAAAAAAAAGACCCAAACAAACAAAAAAAAGCTAAATATTTTACTTAGACACCAAAAAAAGGCAGGTGAGGGGAGCTGGGGAGAGACACAGATCCACATGTTCTCTGCATAGTAGGTTGGAGATCTTACAAAAGACTGTGTAAAAAAATTATAACAGCAGAGGAGAATGACTTGTAGGATTTGATGGAGCCCAGGAAGCCAAAAAGCATCCTCAGGTGGGGACTCCCCTCTGGAGTTTATTGGCTTAAAAAATAAACTGCCAGCCAAGACTGGGGATGGAAGGGAGGCTCTGAATGCCCGGGGCCTCCGGGCCGTGCCGGCTGCGGTGGTGAGTCCTGTTCCCCCCAGAACCCCTGCACAGAACCACGATGGACACACAGCCCTGGGCAGGAGGGCTCCTCTGGCATTGCCTTACTGCCTTCTGCCCTGAAATGTCCCCAGCACGTCTCCTCCTTCCCCAGATCCATGGGGAATTAAGGCAGCCCGAGGCTGGAGCTGTGGGGTGAGGCCATTCCCGCCCCCGGCACCCACACCAGACCCTGCACGTGCCACACACCTGAGCTCGTGTGCCTGCCTTCTCTCTCCCCAGCTCCCACACCTGATCTGGCCTCCACACCTTGCAAGTGTCGGAGGCTCCTCCCAGGGATGGGGATTTTGTGGAATTCAGAGCTGTGGCAGAGGACACCCCTGGGAAGGGCTGCCAGGGGACACGTGGCAGCCACCCATCCCAAAGGGCTGCAAACACGGGAAGACCCAGAACATTTGGGGAGACCCTACCCAAACACAGGAATGCAGGCACAGCAAACCTCTGAGGAAGGGAGAGGGGGGAAGAAAAGGCTCCAACTTTCAAAATGATTTAAAAACAAATCCAATAATGCAGTTGCTGTTCTTCAAGCCAGCAGGATATCTCTGTACAGCTGAAGAGCCTGATTTTTAAGGTTTTACTCACTAAAAAAGGAGCCACCAACCAACCAACCAACCAGCCAAGTCCTTGGTTCATAAATAAGTGTGCAGGGAGCTGTGGGAGTGAACAGGAAGCAGTGTTGTGCCCGAACCCTGCTCTGGTGGAGATTTGGCGTAGGGCTTTTAGCCACCCCTTGCCCACACTGGGCTCCCCCCCAGCTTTCCTGGGACACTGGTACCATGGCAGGGACTGGTTTGAGGTGGGTTGGGTCTGTGAGGAGGCTGTGCTGGAGGGAAACCCCATCCCACAAGTGATGGGGAGGCACAGAAAGCCCCCCTGCCCGAGGACTGAGAGGTGGGTGAAGCCACTGGCTCCCCTCTCTAGGTCCTTCCCCCCCAGGACTCCTGCCCCACAGCACTCCCCAAGCCCCCATCCCACTGTGGCCCAGGAGAGCATCTGAAGACCCCCCAGGTCTTTTTGAGTGAGTAGGGCTGGTACCTGAGCGGTGAGGGAGAGAAGCTTTGTGAACCACCACAGTGAAGGGTTTCCAGCTGGATACAGCCACAGGAGGGGGGAAACCACCACATGCAATGAAATCTGGGTCTGGGAGGGTGTGGGGACCACTCGAGGGGTATGTACAAGCAGGTGCTGGGTGGAAGAGGGCAGGGACTGGGATTTGCCACGCCGAGTCTGGGAATCAGCCCCACGGGATGTGTGTGGGGCAAAGCTGGGTAGGGAAAGCCACCCACCTCCAAAACACGGCTGAGCGCTCTGGGAGCGAGCAGGGGGCAGATGAGGATGCAGATGTGGCACAGGGCTTCACAGGATTCTTCTCTGGGATGGTGGCATGTGGCTTGGGATGCTGCGTGGGGGCTGCAGCCTGGCAGCTGAGACAGGAGGGGTGGAGGGAAGCCAGCTGAAAATGTACCAGGTGAACACAAGTATCTGTGAAAGACGAGTATTTCCCCCCAAACACTCCCAACACCCTGAACGGCTACAAGGGCCACGCACCCAAGCCCCACAGTGGCACTGGATTTGGTGGCAGGGCCAGCCCAGGGGACTCTGCTGGTGGCAGAACCAGTGGTGGAGGCTGAGGGGCACTTCAAAAGGAGGTGGCTGGAAGACCTGGAGTGTGTGGGGGGAGAAAACACATCAGGGCAGCAGGGCTGGCCACAGGCAGGGCCAGGGCTCTGCCAGCATCCCCTGTGCCACTCCCAGGAGAGCAGAGAAGTGTCCCCTGGGGGAACAGACACAGCTGGAAGATGTGATTGTGTGCCCAGGCGCTCCCATGGGACCGTGTCCATCACCAGAGCCAGGAGCAGTCACATTTCATGGTCCCAGAACCCACTAGCCATTGAGGTCATGGCAAGGCCAGAGGCACCACCAGAGTTCTGCTGCCATCCCACACTGGCACCACCACTGGAGCATCACCCCCTTTGAACCAGGCAGGGATTGTGCCATCAGGACACTGAGCTTAGCTCAGCTGGTTAGAGCATGGAGCTAATAACACCAAGGTCGTGGGACTGATCTCCATGTGGGCCATTCACTTAAGAGCTGGACTCGATGATCCCTGTGGGTCCCTTCCAGCTCAGCATTCTGTGATTCTGATTCTGTGGTGAAATGTCTCTGCCAGCATCCTCAGGAGAACTGGAGCCACGGGGGGGGACAGTGGAGAGGGTGAAGAGGCAGGGACATTTGTGCTGATTTAGAAAGGGGGTGCAGGAGACTGGGGCCATGTGTCTGAGGTGGAGTGATGCTGTCCCCCAATCCCTCCAGGCTCACCCCAGAGCTGTAGGGGGGAAAAAGTCTCCCAGAAGCCAAGTCTCTTGGCAGGAGATGCTCTGCTCGCCCTCCCGAGCCAGCTCCGCCGGCGCCCACAGGCTCCTCTCGCCGCTTGGGGCCACAAGTCTCAATGAGCAATGGGGGCACCCAGCACCTCCCCTGGCTGCATCTGCAGACAATGCCCCGTCCTGCTCCAGGGCTGCTCCAGAGAAACAGCCCCTCGGTGGGGAGGCCAGCCCTCGGTGCCCTGTGGCGAGGACGGCAGCGTCCCTGGTGCCAGGAGGAACTCCGGGTCTATAGGTTCTCGCCGGGCTGGTACTGGGGCTCTGTCGAGGTGAAGTAGTCCTCCAGGAAAGCCTGCAGGTACTCGAAGGTGGGTCGCTCCTCCGGGTCCTTCCGCCAGCACTGGCACATGAGGTCGTGCAGGGACTCTGGGCACTCGGGCGGGCAGGGCATGCGGTACCCTCGCTCCACCTGATCCAGCACCTCCCGGTTCACCATCCCTGTGTGCCAGAGGAGAGATGGCACTGAGCAGAGCCAGGCCAGGTCCTGCACCGTGCCTGTCCCGGGGGACACACCAAGGGGGACATGCTGGGACACGCCTCAGGGGCAACCCCAGTGACACAGAGAGAGAGAGATCCCCCCAGCCCACGGACACTTGTCCCTGTCAGCCTGTCACTTTGCTCAGGGCTAGAGTGGGACAGGGTGGCTGGGACCTTGTGTCCTGGCCAATCTCTGCTCA
This sequence comes from Empidonax traillii, assembly GCF_003031625.1. Classification (NCBI taxonomy): domain Eukaryota; kingdom Metazoa; phylum Chordata; class Aves; order Passeriformes; family Tyrannidae; genus Empidonax; species Empidonax traillii. Next base: position 89,582 of record NW_020955353.1, read on the forward strand.
CCCCAGTGGGGAGGATCCAACCTGGGAAGGGGCAGCTCAGCCCCAAACGGCAGGAGAAACTTTGCATTCATTTGTTACTCCACAAGGATGGCTCCGAGGGCCACGGAGTACCAGGAGTAAGCTCTGGGCATGGGCAGCTGGCACTGGGCACTGCAGTAGTGACAGGGCTTGTGCTGGTGGGTGGCAGCCCTCACCTGGGTACGGCACTCTGCCCTTGGTGGTCAGCTCGGTCAAGAGGATGCCAAAGGACCAGACGTCTGACTTGATGGTAAACCTTCCATACAGAGCTGCCTCAGGGGCCGTCCACTTGATGGGGAACTTTGCACCTGGATGGAGAGGGAGTCAGAGCCACATGTCGGCTCCAGACACGACACACACCTCTGGAGACCAGGGACCAGCAGCCACCGCTCTGGTGCCACCTGCCTGGGCGCCTCGGCGGACACGCACCTTGCCGAGCGGTGTACTCGTTGTCCTCGATGAGCCGTGCCAAGCCAAAGTCGGCCACTTTGCACACCAGGTTCTCCCCCACGAGGATGTTGGCTGCCCGCAGGTCCCGGTGCACGTAGTTCATCCTCTCCACGTAGGCCATGCCGGATGCGATCTGTGGGGACCAGCACAGGGGGCACCGAGGCTGACAGGGTGACATGAGCGTCCCCGGGGAGTGCCCGGCGCCACCGAGGGGAACAGCTCTGCAGTGGCACCCAGCCGGGGTGTGGGAACAACCAGCTGCTCAAACAACCCCGGGCAGACATGGGTTTGCCGGCCAGGGAGAGCCAGTGGCAACAGGAATGGGCAAAACAATGCCCAAGACTGCAACCCAGCTCCAGGCTGAGACCCAGTGGGGGGCCACAGCACCCACCCAAACCAGGCTGCACAGCACCCACTGCCTGACCAGTGACAGCCACGACAGCCCAGTGAGGGGCTCAGGCAGCCAGTGCCCTCGGAGGGGGATGCAGGACACCTGGGGATGCATAAACCCACCTGAGCCGCCATATCCACGAGCTGGGGCAGCCGCAGGTACTTGCCCATCTCACCCTTCAGGAAGTCCAGGAGGCTCCCTGCAAGGAAGACCATGGTCAGAGCACTGTGGAGGAGCAGAGCCCCTCGGCTGCACCCCCAGTGTCCCTCCTGTGCTCACCCTTGCTCATGTACTCGGTGACAATGTAAATGGGCTCCTCTGAAACCACGGCGTAGAGCTGAACCAGCTTCTCGTGCCGGAGCTTCTTCATGACCTGGGCTTCCTGTAGGAAGGCCTCTGGGGACATGGTGCCAGGCTTCAGTGTCTTGATGGCCACTCGAGTAGTGCCATTCCAGGTCCCTGTGGCATAGGACACGTGGCTCAGGACACACGTACGGGACAGGGGGCTGTGCCCCTCACCTGCTCCCCCACCCCACTGCAGGCTCTGGGCACCTGCAGATGGCTGGGGACAGGATGCAGCTGGTGACATTGAGGGGACAGCAGGGAGGGAATGCTCCTTACCCATCCACACCTCTCCAAAGCAGCCCTGGCCCAGCTTGACCTCCAGCCGCAGCGATTCCCGGGGGATTTCCCAGGCGTCCTTGGCAAGGCCTTGGGTCTGGGGCTTGGACGTGGGGCAGACGTTGGTGAGACGGTGGCACAAGCCATCAGCGTGTTCTAGCACAGGAGGGGACAACGGCAAGGTGACATTTGGGCTTTCAGGCACGTGATGTCTTTACCCCACATCCTCCCTGCAAACACCTCAGCGACCAGCACCCCAACCCTGCGCCCTAAAACCCAGGCAGCTTTTCACACAAGTGGTTTGGGGTTCCCCAGCCCTGCAGCGAGGGCAGGCACAGCACCCCGGGAGCCACCAGACCCCAAGGGGACCCCACATGGCTACCCACTGGAGTAGTAGGCCACGAGCTGCTGCAGGCTGTTGAACTGGGTGCGGGAGGTGATGTAGAAGCCACCGCTGTCCAGCTTGCGGATCTTGTAGTGCTTCACGTTGAGGCCCTTGGCGTTGTCGAAGTCGGAGACAGAGAGGCAGTAGGCACCTGTGGGCAGGACCCAGGGGCTGGGGGAGATGTGCCACAGACAGGCACTCCCCACGGGGTCCCACGGAGGGTGGGTGTGGAGGAGGCAGGACGGGGCAGGCAGGCTCCCTCTTTCACTCAGAGGATGGGGAGCAGCTCCTGGATGCACCAGTTGGCACCTGGTGCCAGGGAGGGATGGCACGTCCCCCTGGCTACAGCCACAACGTGCAATCACGACCCTCAGCTGCCCCCTGGTTGCACAGCAGCTCTGCCAAGCCTTGCCACCAGCCATCCTATGGGATGTGCTAACTGGGGGCATTGTCCCCCAGCCCCACCTGACCTGTCAGGTCCTTCTCTCCAGCAGGAGATAGGAGCAGATGGGAGACAGGCTGAGGGGAGCTCCTGACCCACCACCCCAACATCTCAGCATCTCAGAGGGCAGCCAAGGGGCTGGTGGGCCCAATTCCCTCCTCCACAAATCCCCCTTTAGGATCTTGGCTCTGCTCTGCCCACACAAGAACAACACAGGCTGCTGGGGCCACAGAGAGCAGAGATGAAGATTTATGCTGCTGCTTGAATGAGCTGCTTCCCCCAGAATAAAATAACCAGTGGTAAGTTCAAGGCATAAAAACAGAGAGGCACATCAAGGGGCTTTTCCCAAAGGTGCATTTGGAGCCAAACTAAACCACATTTTCAGGTAAGAAACAGCATCCTCAGGCAGTCAAACCTCAAAGATCACAACTCACACTTTTGGGAGGTATAAAACAAGCACAAAGAGTCATCAGACTTGAAAGAAGGATTAAAGTTCATCACTCCCTCAGCCTGTCTGCCCAGGAAGCACATGTTCAAGATTTTGCTACTACAGAGGGACCAGGGAAAACACAAAAAAAACATCTACTTGGGGATAAAAAAAAAAAAAAACAGGAAAAAAGAGCATCCTGCCAGGTGGTCCTGCTGAAGATGGAGAGGCTCTCAGCTCCCACTCTGCCATGAGCTGAACCACCTCTCTGAAGGGCACCTGCCAGGCAGGCAGTGGTGGGAGAGAAGTGGCCACGTCCCCCCAGCCTGTGGGCTCGGGGGTGTAATGGTGTGTTCAGCACAGTCACTGGGGATGTGATGGGTGCAGCAGCACTGGCTCCCTGGGGATCAGCACTGGCAGGGGAGATCCCAGGAGGCTGCCCATGCTGAGGGGCATCGCTCAGCAACCCCAAACATCATCTCCTGTCTATGTGGTACGAGTCTTTCCTCCTTCTCCCTCCCCCTGTGCCTAAGCTGGGGAACCTGGATCCCACAGAGTGACCGAGGGGACTCAAGGTACCCCCACACCCTTTAGAGAGGGGTCTCTCCAAGGCCAGCCCCCCCCAAACCTGCTTACCTTTCGTGGTCTCACTCTCCCGGACCAGGAAGGTCCCTCGAGGGTTTTCGGGGTTGAGCAGCAGCCGCTCGGACTCCCGGCGAGTGATCTTCCCAAAATACCACCTGCAGGAGCAAGGCAGCAGCTCAGCACACGGCATCTGCCCACCCCCTCCACTGCCTGCCCAGGCAGGAGCCTCAGCCCCAGCCTCCACACCGCAGGTTTTGGAGACCAAAAGGGTCTGCAGGGCCTGCGTGTCTGGGCTTGGGTGCCTCAGGGTGCACCCTGTCCCCAGACAGCCCCGGCATCACCCAGGGAGCAACCCTGCTCCACAGGCCATGGAACGCCTTCACTCCAAGAGCCTTCCCAAATGGGATCCCTGAAACTCCCCTGCCACAGGGCTTGGAACCCTCCTGCCACACCTTCTACTAGGCCAGGTTGTTCCAAGCCCCATCCAATCTGGCCATGAAGAATTCCAGGGATGGGGCAGCCTGTGGGCAACCTGTGCCAGGGCCTCACCACCTCAGGAGTGAAGAATTTCTTCCAAACACCTAATCTAAATCTCTCCTCTTTTAGCTTAAAACCATTCCCCCTTGTCCTCTCACAGGCCCCTCTGCCCATGGAAAAAGTCACTCTCTCTCTTTTTTAGGAGCCCCCTTTAAGTCCTGGAAGGGTGCAATGGAGCCTTCTCATCTCCAGGCTCTCCAAAAAAAACAGACCAGAAGCATCCACAGCCCCACTGTGCCACTGCTCACCCCTCCACCACCAAGCACGCTGCACCACTGCACTTGTGGGCCTTAGAGGAAGGCTGGAAAACATTTATGGGGTTTGCACACCCAAAGGGGGAAAACAGCAAAGAGGAAAAACCCAGAGGGCTTGGAGGCTTCTCCCAGGAGCAGGGCAGGGGCAGGGAGGAACCCTCGGGGTGCATTTCTATCGCTCTCTTTAAACTGTCTAAAAGATGGCAATTACTCTTCAGCCTGGATGGAGTCTGAGGGCGCGACATAGTTACTGGGGATGTAGCCCGTCTGTCCTGTAGTGAGGGAATGAGCCAGCCACCAGTCACCTTCCCTGCAAGAGAACCAAAACACACTCAGTGTGAAGCCAGGAGCCCACCCCGCCAGCCCCTCGCCCGCCCACAGGCACCGGGGGAGGACGAGCCAGCGCCGAGCCCTGCCGGGAAGGGGAACAGCCCTGCAGCCCCCAGCCCCACAGCCAGCCCCCAGCCCCACAGCCAGCCCCCAGCCCCACAGCCAGCCCCCAGCCAGCCCCACAGCCAGCCCCACAGCCAGCCCCCAGCCAGGAGTGCTCCTGCTGCCAGCCCCTGCCCACGGCTCCGTCTGGGTGAGCTCCTGTTAGTGGGGCCACCCATTTGCACATGGCATGAGCTTTAAACTTCAACTGGGCAGGGCAGCCTGGGAGCCAGAACACCTTCAGAGCCACCTGAATGGGAATGGGGTCTGGCTGGAGGCTGTGAGGCACTGGGGGTCCCAGCAGCAGGACAGTGGGGAGCAGCAGGTGAGGGGAGGGAGGGGAAACAGGGAGAAGCAAAAG
>NW_020955353.1:94880-99835 GCF_003031625.1 Empidonax traillii
CACCCATTTGCACATGGCATGAGCTTTAAACTTCAACTGGGCAGGGCAGCCTGGGAGCCAGAACACCTTCAGAGCCACCTGAATGGGAATGGGGTCTGGCTGGAGGCTGTGAGGCACTGGGGGTCCCAGCAGCAGGACAGTGGGGAGCAGCAGGTGAGGGGAGGGAGGGGAAACAGGGAGAAGCAAAAGAAGGATGGCAGTGATTAACAAAGGCACCGGGAAAACCCAAGAGAGTTAGTTAAATACATGTTAAATACACGCTGCAGAAAAGCACAGGAAGGCGCTGGGGTTTGGGCAGGGGGTGAGCCCTGCCCAGCAGTGATGCCCAGCCTGGGTGCAGTGGGATCTGTCCAGCCTGGGTGCCCTGCTCACAGCCCCAGGACGGGCACCCCATGCGGCTGCAGCCCTGACCATGAGCTTTGTGCAGCCCCAGCAAGGGCAGGTTCTGCCTGCACATCCACGAGTGTGACTCGCTGTCCCCAAAATCCTGGGGCTCAGCCACCATTCATCCCTCCAGCCCCAGGATCAGCGGCCCCAGGCACATCCTCGGGAGCTGGAGGGCATGGGAGTCTCCTCCCCACTCTGCCCTCCTGCCCACCAGCTCCTGCTCTGGACAGGGCTGCAGAGGACAATAAATAGAGAGGAACAAGAGGACGGCAGGAGGTGGCTTCCCCTTCCTGCAGACAGCAGGGCTCTTCCTCCCACCACCTGCATCTTCTTGCCCATCAAAGACGGAGTCACCGAACTCATCCTGACCACAAGGGAGACGAGGCTACGGGAAAGCTGCAGATCCGTGGGAACAGCCCCGTGAGGATGCAGGAACTCGGCAGGACAACCTCCACAAACACGTTACAGAAAAACACTAATAACCTCAGTCACCACTGCAAGGCTCATCAGACCACATCCAGACCCATCCCTGACCCTGCAGATGTGAAAGCTCCATCCTCACTCCAGACACACCAGCAGCTTGTGCTTTCCCCAGCTAAACTGCTTGGAAGTGGCCAGGAGAACCCAGACACGGCCCCCAGCTCCCCACAGCAGTGTCAGTGGGGCAGGGGACAGCAGGGACCGTCCAGGCCTCTCCTCCCACCCCCAGAGCTGGGCTCTGCCCCTGGGCCAGCCTTGCAGCAGCCCTGGATGGCACTTGAGCCTCTCTCAGCCCCAGCACAGCTCATGGCAGGCAGCTGGGGCTCCCCATCCAGGGCTGCTGCCCCAGTCACCTTTACCGAGGGGGCTCTCAAACGGAACAAAAGCTGGTTGGGCTCTTTCCCACACGACCAGAGTAAACATCTGTTTGAAAAATGCCCAGCTTTTGACTTGTGGCTTTATTCCAGCTTGGGCTGCAAGGCTGCAAGCTGGGAATTCAGCAAAAACAAGCTATTCCAAAAATATCTCAGTGGGGAAAAAAAAAATAATAATCATCATCATCAAAACAAAGCATTTCAACAATTCCCTGCACAATCTTACCCAAAATATCCCACCACATCCCTGCTGGCTGCCAGTTGGCTGGGAGGAGACCTCCTCCCACTGGAAATGGGACCAAGAGGGCCTTTCTGCATTGGGGGGATTGGCAGGCTGACCTGGAGTAGGGATCTGAGTGATGTGGAAGCTTCTCCTTTCCAACCCCGTGCAACCCTGGTGAAGTCAGAGCAGCCAAAACCTGCCACCACCCTGCAAAGCCACCATGGCTGTGGGCTCCTGCTGTGCCCAGAACCTGCCAGCCCTTCCCAGACTGACTCCCCCCACAGCTGAATGCCCTGCCAGGGAGCTGAGAGGAAGGAGACATCTCACACCCTCCTGTTGCTGTCCCTAAAGCCTGGCAGCCTGAGCTGTTCCCAGACTGTCCAAGCATCTCTGGGAACTCCATGAGAAGAGTGATTCACCCCCTGAGCACTGCACAAACTGCCCAGCTTCCTCCACTGCCTCTGTCCCTGTGGACATCCCACCCACACAGACACTGGGAAGGTCAGCAGTACATCCTGCACCCTCCACCAAAGGGCTGTGTCACCAAACAAAGCCCTTTTGGCCCCCCAGGATGCTGCAGAGCCCAGCACAGCTTGACCCTTCCCTCTGACCAAGCCTTTGACAAACAGCAGCAGAGGAAAAAAAAAAAGTGTGGAAACCTCAGAAGTGATAGGAGGTGTGAATTAAAAACCCACATATATGGGCCTGATCTGGACCTCCATGGGCAGAGCTCACTTTGCAACAGCCCAAACCAGAACTCAAGCTTAGGGCTCTGACACTGCTGAGGCTGAAAGTAAGAAGCACCAAAACCCCCAAAATTCAGGCTTTTCCTGCAGCATTGAAGCCCTTCTGGACTTTGTAGATGAAACAAATCACCGTTAATAAACAGCACTGGAACAATGAGAACAAGGATCAGATTCAAAACATGTTTGTGCAACACTGCCTGAGCATTGCAGGAGAAATCTGACTCCTGGGGTGTTCCCTCATCTTTCCACCCTTTGACTTTGCAAAGCTGTTTTGGGTGCCCAGGTTGGAAGGCAGCAGTGGAGGGGAAGGGGAGCTGCAGGCCCTGGGGACAGCTCCATGGCTGGGGACGCTGGCTCTGCCAGCCAGGCTCCAGACCATGTGTGCCACATCTCAGGACAGACCACACATGGATTTAATAACACAGGATCATGTTTAGGAGCATCTTCCAGCTGGCCATGCTGCCCTGCTCTAAGCAGCACGGGATGTGTGTGCTGGGGTGACCAGGACGGGGAGCAAGCCAGGGGGTCAGACCCCTAAGGAAGTGCTTGAGTCCCCAGAGTCACTCATGAAAAAATAAAATTAAAAAATGAAAATAAAAGAAAGCAAAAAAGGCCAGGAAGAAGTGGAGAACCAACTGGAAAGGAACTGCAGAGGGAGCCAGGCACAGACAAAGTAAGGGGCCAGGTTCATTGTTCCCAGGTGCAGACACAGCTCTGGATGGAACAGTTCCCCAGTATGGGAAAGGACTCCCCACTCTGTCCCAGTCGCTCAAGAACAAACCCAACTGACCAAAAAACCATTGGGAAACCATCTTCTCCCAGCCCTGTTCCAACCAACCTGCTTTAGTATGGGCAGCAGATGGGTTTTAGATCATTGAGATCATTAACAGTAACAGTAATAATGTGCCATACACACCTGACATCCACTTTCCTCCTAAATGACAGCATGGAGGGAGAGAAAGAAGAGTCAAGAGAGAAGGTGAGACCAGAGACAGCTTGCAAGCACAGGGGGAGGCACCCGTGAAGTTGAGGAATGTGTCCAGGCAAACGAGAGGGAGCTGAGCACAGATGGGGACAGGGGACCAGTGGGGACATGGCCCTGTGCTGGAGGGCACAGACCAGCCAGCAAGCTGAGGAGGCAGCTTGGTGATGAGGCTGCCAGGCCACGGTGACCAGCAGCAGGGCTGGGAGGACAAGGAAGCAGGCAAATGATCGCTTCTAGCATCAGTGCCCTTGGACAAGTCACTGTGTCCGTGCACATTTTGGTGCCTCTCTCTCTGAGCCCCCATCCCTGGGAGAGCTGGCCCTGCTGGGCTGGGCTGGGGGCTCCGCAGGAGGGACAGAGATGGCAGCTCACCACATGGGCTTGGCTGCAGGGACAGGGACAGGGACACTCACGTGTTGTTGACGATCTGCAGGCGCTCTCCTTTCTTGAAGGACAAGTCTGTTTCGGTCCGGGACTCGTAGTCATAGAGGGCCACGAAGGTGGTGACTCCACCTGCGACACAGAGCTCTCAGCAGGGGCCCAGCCACGGCTGCTGCTGCACAACAGCGCTGGCTGCCCCTCACCAGGGACCCTCCTCTCCCACCATCCTCCCACGGGCCAACACCACACAGATCTGCGTCTCCCCCCAGCACAGAGCCCCTCAAAAGCAGAAGACCCCAAGAAGCCGAACCCAAGCCCACAAAGACCCAAGTGAGACCCTGCCCACCCTGCCGAGCCCCAGCCCACACCAACCAGCCAGTGCCCCGGCGCGCTGCGGAGAGGTGACCGTGTCAGAGCTGTTGAAGCCTCCAAAGAGTTTGGACTCGGCAGCCACGGTTCCGAAGCAGCGGCTGGGGGTGCGGTGGGCATCGGGGGCCGCCGCCTTGCTGGGCGTCTGCGAGGCCGGGTACCCCCCGTGGTGGGCGTTGTCGGTGGGCTCCAGGCTGCGCCGGCGCTGGCTCGGGTCTTTGGGCTTGCTCTTGCTGCTCCCCATGGTCCCGGGCTGGAGGAGACACACACACCCCTCTGTGATTATCGGCACAATTATTGCTGTTACGATTATTAAGCAGAAGTTGCTCCCCAGGGCCTGGGTGACAGATGCCTGCCCACCAGGAAACGAAACAACCGCTGGAGTCTGTTCAAGCATCAGCTGCCGGGAGGTCTGGCCATCCTGCCCTTGCCCTGGGATAGCCTCACCCCTCCGTGACTCTGAGCCACCCCCTGCGTGGCCACAGCAGCCAGTGCCACGCCAGGAGTGGAGCTGCCAGGACATGCTCTGGGAGCAGAGGAAGCACACTTAGCCCTGGGAATGTGGAGCGAGGATGCTGGGCATGGAGCCTGGACCTGTGGTCGAGAGTGCAGCAGCTCCAGGGCCAGGCACCCGCTGTGGGACGTGGCTCAGTCCCACCCAGAAATGTTTCCTCCTGCATGAGAGTTTGTACCAGGGCACGGACAGGAGAAAACAAGACATAGACAAATGTCCACGTGCTCGGATTACTGCGACAGCAGAAATTTGGAGAACCCACAGCTGCATCACCGCTGGCCCAGGATGGGGATTTAATTGCTGAACTTGTACCTTTGAAGTCCAAAACATGCAGCAAATGGGATAAAAGCTTAAATCAGAGGCAGTTTCAGGCAGTTTACAGCTAAGGACCAAGGGATCTCGGCTTTATATATAGTCAAATAGTTTATATATAGCCTTCCTTTCCACTCAAGATCACACTCTATAAATACCTTCAAGGTAATGATATAAATGAAGG
>NW_020955353.1:784457-801331 GCF_003031625.1 Empidonax traillii
GCAATGAAAGATCAGGGGCCAGAGAAGGGAATTTGTTCTTAGATGTGTCTGCAGTGACAAGGAGCCACCACGTGTGACTGAGTTTTTGCAATCCCTTTTGCTCCCAGTTTGGCTCCTTTACAGGTTATCAGTGGATCTGCTCTGCAGGAAAAGCTCCAGACAATGCAGATGATCTGCAGGGACATGGGAAGAACAAAATGCCCAGGGGACAAACATGTGCCCTGGAGAGCTAAATCCCTGCTGGACCAATCCTCAGCTGTATTTTCACGGCAGTAAATGGAGTCAGATTTAGACTGTTGATTTTTTTATTATTATTTTCACTGGTTAGTTTGGTTTTGTTTCCTTATCAGCAGCTCTTTCCCTTCCTAGAGCTGGCTTCAGATCAGTCACAGGCAGGCTGTAATGGTCTTAATGCAGCTCTGATCTATACAAGCCAGCAGTGACTGGTGATATATTGCAATCTTTATTGCCCTGTTACTCCCATTGTCTCAAGTGCTTCTCCAGATCGATGGTGAAATTCCTCTGCTTTAGTGGCCGCGTGCTGGGAGGGCACTCACTCACTCACCACATGTGGCAGGAGCTGAACTGGCACAGGTCAGGCTCAGGGATGCTCAGCCTACAAATACATCACACAGACCCCTCCTGCAAGACTCTCAGCAGGAGAGGGGTGGGATGAATTCCTGCTGATGTCACACCCCCACACTCACTGATTGCATTAGGAATTAGTTCTTCCACGCAGATCTGGATCCACTCCTCACCATCAGGTTGTCACAACTGTAACCTGATAAAATTATGGAACAAAAATAATTCAGATGTTGAGTCAGAGCCAGGTCCGTCTGGGAGAACGAAGACTTCAGTGAGAAGTAGTAAGGGCAGTGAGTTTGGATGTTAAACTTCAGGATCTTCATGCCAGTGCTCTGAGATGAAGGGGTCGGAACAATCCTCTTGTATCACTTGGTGTGTCAGGAGACTTCAAGCCTGATACCCAGCTGGTGCTTTTGCAAATAACATCTCCATACAACACAACTCTTACTGGCTGTTTCCCCTCACAGCCCAAGTCTGAGTTCACTCCATCCCTTCCTTACCCCCACCCATGCAGGTAATTCCACTGCAAATCAGTTCAGGCCACTGCCCAGCTCCACAGCCACCACAACCACAGCTCAGTTCAGTTTGATGCCTTCTCCTGCACTTCTTTAGACCTGTTCCCAGGCTTGGAACACACAGAATCTCCTTCTCTGTTATCCTGAATTCCCAGAGAACAATTACTGACATCATCTCCCTCACTCCTAACTAGCTTTGGCATTGCAAGGATGGGAGTGGAGTGGGAAGGGAAGAGATTAATCCAATGCCCATAGAAGAGAAGGAACACAGAGCATGAGCTGCTCTTCCTTCCCTTCCAACCTCAGAAAAAATATCACCTAGGCTCCAGAGAGGATCCTTTTCCTGAAAAATGTAAGGAAACAGAATCTCGATTTTCCATGAAGAAATTTGCAACAGTAAAAAAAAAAAGTCTGTGATTCCCCACAACTACAGCCATAGCCATACAGCAGTGGATATATTGAGTATCTATGAAGTTTTAGCATGGCCTGTGTATTGCTCATGCATTAAAAATGTATTTTTGGTTTGGAAACAAATGTGGTTTGGACTTCCAGCACAGAAAACACCATCCCAGAACCCAGGGAAGACAGTAACTGCTGAGCAAAGAGGTGCCAAAAGAGGTTTGGACAATCCAAGACAGAAAAGGAGGAAATAAGTAACTAATAATGTTAGATTTTTCATTTCTAAGGGCACAAACGCAAAACTAAAGGAAGGATTAGCACTGTTCAGGAGACGTGTGAGGATATCAGACCTGTCAAGATTGGTCCCTGCAAGGTCCAGGACAGAGAGCCTTAAAAATGATGGTAATAAAGTGATCTTGCCTTTCTGTTGCTTCCCTCTTTAAAGCTGGGGGTGTGCACCATGGAGTGCCAGGAGGAACAGGCCTGAGAGGTTATTGGAAAGATGCAGAAGGGACTGATGGACTGGAAAAAAGCCTCCTATAGGAACCAATCAAAGTGCCAGCACATATGGGAGACCACAGTGGATTGAATGACGTTGTGTGTGTTGGGAGAGCTTCAATTACTTAATTAAGAAAACGATGATACCGAGAGCAGTTGGAAGAGAAAAGCTCTCTCATTTGGATTCATTTCACTTTATATCTTTTTGGTGAAAGATGGAAATAAAAACGGAAGCAGACATGAAATTTAATAATGTTATTGCTAGAAACTCAAATGGAAAAAATACTGGGAATGAATTAAAGCCGAGGCATAAAATGCTAAAAAAATTGAAAGAGTAAAATGGTCAGGCAGAATGTAAATAATTCATTTATTTCCAGCAGTAGAAGAGTATTAAAAAACAAGGTACAGTGATTACAGAAAGCAACTGGGAGTTGGGACTCTTGAATTTTATTTCTTTTCCTTAACATATGTCATTCCTTAAGTCAGTCTTTCCATGCTCCAGTGTACCCAATACTTCTTCACATGACAGTGATGCAGTTGGACTTAATTTGCTGATGCCCTGTAGGTGTAAATTGTTATGAATTGGCAGAAATCACTTGAGATCTAAGGATGAAGTTATCTTTCCATTAGGAGCTTGGCTACCAAAACAAACTCTCCATTGAACTCCTTCAAAGAAAATGCAGCTCCCACTGAAATTTCCTATTTCATATCTCACTCCAGGTAGAATTTTCCCTTGTGAAGTGATATTTCTAATTGAATATCTCCTTCCAACTCCCTGGTGGGAGCGTAGCTTCTGGGGAAGGAGTGTGAATTGCCTCTCTCCTGCTCATAAAGTTGAATCAAAGCTTTGGTTAAGTCAATTATTGTTATCCTTTCCCTCTCAGGCCTCAATATCATCTCACATCTGAGGACTGCAGGCAGTCACCATCTACTCAGCCCTTCCAAACAGGACTGCTGTTCATTCCTGACACTGGGACAAGGAGGATCAGGGCTTTGCTGCTCTGCTGGGCAACTCTGGCACCTGCCAGTAGATGCTGAGAGAGGTCTACACACCATCCCTGCAGATGGAGGAAGCGCCTCACCTTGGAGAAGCAAGAGTTACATGGAGGTGAGCCTGGACACTGCACATCCCTAAAACACTGCACTTGCCATCACTCTCTGAATTGCTATCCTACCTGCATTTTTGGAAGGTGCTCAATTCTCCTCTGGCAGGTTTAATTTTGAAGAGTGGCATCTTTTGCAAGCAGAGAAATTTGTGCTCATAAAACCTGCAAAAGCACCCTCAGCTACAGGTTGAAGTCAGTCCAGCTAGATACGCAACTAAAATACCCCAAAGCAAAGCCTTCCAGATTGTTTATATCCACTGTGGACTGTCATGGCACTGCTGTTGCTCCTGCACATCAGAGAAACCATCTGGGAATTTGGTTGTCCGTGATGGTGTGGATAATGGGTTACCAAAAACGACAGCACACTCACAGACACAGAAGTGGTTTGTGGCTCCTCTGTTTTGTCAAGCTCAGTTGCTGCATCTGGATTTGAATTGCTAAAATCAGCACAAATGTTATTGTTGAAAGCCACAGACCAAGGTTTATGTCAGTGACAGAAAAACCTCAGAAAGTTTGGAGGCTTCCAGTCAGCACCCAAAACTTGGATGTTACTCCAGCTTTAGCCAAACAGCTGAAACACTGCTGTTTCAAAAAGTTCTAGTAGTAAACTCTGGAGCAGAAGCTGTTTCACAAGATTTCTAAAATTCATGGTTTCAGTCTGAGGACACAAATGTTGCAAGATTACCCCCCTGCTTGCTATCTCTTTGTTACCTCCATTAATTACTTTCATGAATATTATCTCGTCATCTGAGAATTCCCTGAAGTTAATGAGGCTGCACTGTGGCAGGTTCCATCCAATCCTACAGAGCTCTCAAGACCTTCCAATCTAGATGAATAAAACATCTTAAAAAGCAGGAAATGAAGTAACATCTCTCCAATGCCATGGGGAGATGACAGGACTTGCCCAAGATGCTGACTGAGATTGGTGACAGAGCTGGGACTGCAGCAGATCTTGTGAGGTGCCAGCCAGCACATTACTGATAAAACTCTTCATCTGCTCTTTTTTTTTCTGCTGATGCAGAAGCAGCAGTTTGCATGCTGAGAGCCAGTTACCAGAAGAAATAATTGGTTGAGAGATCTTAAAATTTTAAAACAAATCCCATTTTAGTTTTGAACAACAGATAAGGTAATTTCCAAATTGGTGTGAATGGGGTTGACTCTCCTTGATTCAGAACAGCAAACATCAGCAAAGCACCAGCAATTAACCAATTTGTTAACAACTGCTCTGCTGGGGAGAGTCTGGGGCAACTGTGCAGGCAAGGAAAGAAGGGGGTTCACTGCAAATTTTCCTGAACATTTCAGTGTGGAGCCTGATAAATGGTTTCTGAAGGATTTTTGTGAAATACCTGGGACTCCAAGGAGAGAAAACATTTCTCAGCCCAGATGCTGTGAGGCAGGGTATCCTACCTGCAACGCCAGATGTTGAAGCAGAAAGATAAAGGGGAGTTGTGGTTCTAATAGAGAAATGCAAAATCCAGCCTCACTGGGGTGGTCTTTAAAGTATTATTTTTAAAATATTAAGTTGGGAATAAGGAACTTCAATTTCTGATAGTGTGAGAAGGGGAGTCTCAGAGATCCATTTTTAAACACTGAGAACGACAAGGTCTGTGCCTGCAGATCGTTCTGTAAATCAGCACTGAGGTCTTTAACTCCTGTGTAGTCTTTATAGAAACAGTGCTGGCACATACAATTTATTTTTATGCCCTCCTCTAAGCAGACCCTTTCTTTTCAGTGAGTCTACTCCCAGACTGGTGAAACTTTGCAGTAGCAGAAATCTGAATCTGTGGGTTTAAACCACTCTTGTTCCTTATATTTCCATAAGAAGTTTTTACTTTGGCTTATGAGCTCTTTTTTCCTAGCTTAAATAAGTGAAATTAATTTAAAAAAAAAGTCTGAAATAGAAATGGAGCTAGAATAGCTATATGGACAGCTCACAGGTATAGCAGAAGAAGTTTAACTCTACAACTGCAGTTTATAATTTCTCCTTAGTTAGAATATAAGCCACACACTCACGTCTCTTTAGAAGGATCAGCAGACAGAGAAAACTCCAGGTGCTCATTGCACTATTACATATCCACAAAAAAACCCCATTTCTAATATCTCAGTAGAAAGAGGACTATAGAGTGGTGACTTTTTCCTGTCTCCCTGAGCTGATGCTTTTTGTCAACCCCAGTGTTACTGCAGCTGATTGCAGACTGTCTTGTTTCTTTGTGCCCCTTTTCTGCAGCCCCAACTACCTAGAAAAAGTCTCAGGGCCTTGCATCTGATTTTTTCACTTGACAGTGAGAAATTAGATTTGCTAATCTGGATTTAGAAAAATTTAGGCACAGTTTGCTCTACTTCAGTGATAATTATTAAAAAAAAAATTGCCTTGCCTGATGGCTACACGTGTGTGTACATAAATATATGAGTGTAATTATAAAGAATTATTCATGTTTCTTTGTATTTGCTATATCCTTTTACTTCAGGTAAGTGTTTATGGCCCATTAAAATGGAGCCATTCCAAAATTTCCCAAGCACGATGAGAGGTACCATAAATACATGCACACCAATTACTCCATGAATAACAATCTCCTGCCTCCATATGCCTTCATTAAAAGGTGAGCTTGGGAATATTCTCCGTTTCTGCTTTCTCTGCGTTTCCTGAGCAGACTCCAGCCTTGTGGCAGCCAGCAGCAGCAAGCAGTGGGGAGCTGCAGTTCCAGTAACAAATTGGGACTGGTTGCTGCTGGCTGCAGAGCAGCTCCTAGGGAGGCACAGGGCCCTCGGGGCTGAGGGAGAGCACACAGCTATTCCATTTAATAGAGGCTTCTGGAGGCAACTGCATCAAAGCCCAAGCAGCCCCTTTGCTGTGGGAGATACTGCCCTCAGCTGAAACCAGGGATGGGACTCTCCTTTGCCCAAATCCATCCATTTACAGCACAACAACATCATCGTTAAGAGCTGAGAGTGGGAGGAGGGGGAAGGAGGCAAAAAAATCAGCTCTATGCTTTTCAAGAGCATTATTTCTCAGAGCTGAGCTTGCTATAGAATGGTTTGGGTTGGAAGGGACCTTAAATTTCATCCTGTTCCACCCCTGCCATGGGCAGGGACACCTCCCACTGTCCCAGGTTGCTCCAAGCCCCGTCCAACCTGGCCTTGGACACTTCCAGGGATGGGGCAGCCACAGTTTCTCTGGGAAACCTGTGCCAGGGCCTGCCCACCCTCACAGGGAAGAATTCCTTCCTAGCATCTAATTAAACCTACTCTCCTTGAGTTTGAAGCCATTCCCCCTTGTGTTCTCACCACAGCTCCTGATGAAGGCACAGCCTTCATTCAGTGACAGCAACACTCTCAAAGGCTTGAACAGCAGTGTTACAGCCTTTCCTGATAATCACATAGTTATTATGGCAATGCAAATCATCATCATTTATTATTTATACAAGAAGAGGTTTTCCAAAGTGCCAAGGACAGCCAAGCACCCAACTCCCTTCAGAAGTCAGTGTGGGAAGGGGCTCTGTCTGTACCTCCAGTGTCCACAAACTCCTTGGTGCATCTGATGGGCTTGGTGTGTTTATTGAATTATCTGTAGGATTTATTTCTGAGGGATTTACTTTGATTTTCACGATCTGGGTTCCAGACAAACAAATTCTCTATTCAGTTCAACCAGGCACTCCAAGGTATTTTGTTTGCATTAGCTGCACTCTGTTGCATTAGTAATGTCCCATCGCATCCCATTAACAGCCTGCTTTGCTGATACAGGAGAAGGCACCCACACAGCACCAGGTCCACCTGTGTTAGCACTTGTTTCCCTTGTGTTGCATTACAGACAGAGCTCTGCTCCCTGCACTCAGGGGCTCACAGAGACTCCTCCTTCACTGCAAGGCAGAGACATCCCAAATGGGTCCTGAGAGGACATCCCAAATGGGTCCTGAGAGGACATCCCAAATGGGTCCTGAGAGGACTTCCCAACTACACACCTGCCATAGGTGTGCAGCAAGGAAAAGGGGTTGAGAAACGTTTCAGGAGTTATCAGAGCCATTAGAACTAACTCTTTATCTCTCCTGACTGGCTTGAGTGCCTCAGGTGGTACAGCTGCTGCTGATCAGTGCTATTTACTGCATGATACTGCCTGAAATACAGTTGTGAATCAGTGCTTGACAGAACACAGAGCAGAAACGTGGCCCCTGTCCAAGGGTGTCCAAAGCCATGAGCAGCACAAGAGCCAAACACTGCATGCTGAGCTTCTTGAAAATCTGCCCATTAAAAAAAGGAGTCCTTTCTAAACCAGGCCCTATTACCAGGTATGCCCTAACCAGAGGGGAAGATAGTACCAAAGAGCTTTTGTAAATTACTGGTTTTTTTCTGAAAAGGTTCTTAGGGTATTCACCAATTTGATGGCTCATAAATTGTCAAGACTAGAAATGTATTAAAATGTTTAGAAGGGGTGATTTACCATCTCTCTAATGGAAGAAAATATTTAGGACGTGAGACTTTTCAAATCCAGCTTAGATCTGGCACAGAAGTCAACGTTATCCATCTGACACCGAGACAGAAGACTTCAGTGCATCCATCTTGGAAGAAAGAAATTCAGGTTTTAGTAAAGTAATTTAAAAGGAAACATTATAATATCCCAGACTAGACAATCTTAGCTGGAAAAACACCTTTTCTGAAAAATACAATTTTTTCCCTAAGATAGGTACTTAAGAACTAGATCCTACACAGTTACCTCTTTTTAATTCTTTTCACTCATGTACTCTGCAGATGTTTATTATTTTAAGAGCATGTTAGAGAAGACGTTTCATTTGCTATAAATTATCCCTCAACTATTTGGCTTTACATCCCCACACATGGCCTCAATTAATCCTGACAGATACAGCAAACTCCTTCCCTGAGTGCCCTGGTGGAAGCTCAGAGGCAGTCCCAGCCTCTCCCATGGGTCTCAGCACCCAAAGAAATGACTGCACAGAGGGGTTGGAGGAAAGGTTGCAGTCTGTCCTCACCTGTTTGCTTCTGTCTCCTGCTATTCAGAAGCTGCTCCCTCTTCGTGCTGGGTATATATAATTTACTGGGGTCCCCAAATTAATTGCCATTGCATTTTCATCCAGTTACTGAATCATTTTAATTAAAAAATAAATAACTATCCCAAAATTCAGTTTATGGACAAAATATTTCTCTACCTCTGAAGCTAATAAGAAGGAAATCAATAGAATTATTAATATTAAAACTAAAGTTAGTGAAATCAAAATAAAAATCTCCACTGACTTCTAGGGAGTCAAATTCTAGCCCCCAGAAGATTGTGTATCAACCTAACCAAGACATGTAGTGTCAGCCTTGCACCAGCTCTCCAGGCCCTGATGTGTGATGAACACTAAGACATGGAGAATTCTGACAAAGTGATCCTGAGATGTTTTAATATGTCAGCCTAATATCACTGACCTTGTGAGGGAGACACAAGGACAGAAGTGGGGCTGTGGGGGTGCTGAGGAGGCTCTGGGTTGCGTGGTGGCTCTGTCTGCTGGTGTCACAGAGCCTTCAGTGTGTTCAGCATTAATATTGTCTCATGTCAGGCAATGCAAATACAGCAAATTACAAGTGGTGTGAGCATGTACCCAAGATGAGCTCTGTGACATCCATTATGCAGCAAAATCATCTCACCTCATGAAAGGTGGCAGCTTTGGAGGCTGAATGTAACGACTCTGATTCTGATCTCGTACCAGGTTAGACCAAAAGGTAATGGCAATGCACAGCTGCTCAGCAAGAGGAGGGGCTGGGTTACTGCTGCACCAGCCACGCTTCTGCAGAAGCTGTCAGCTACCAAAGGGAGCTCATTAGTGTCTCATCTTTCACAGTCATCATCATTGTTATTAGAAAACCTCCAGCAGCACCAAGTTGAGCTACAGATTCAAAATAAGCCAGGGTCCCTTTAAGTGTGCCCTGAGCTGTGTTTCTGGCAGGGGTGGCTGAGCAGAGCTCTCAGCTCAACCCAGACAGTTAGCAGGGTGCTGACAGCAACATGTTGGGACAAGACCGGGCTTCTCTCTTTGGTTTTGTTTTAATTAAAGCCGCATTTATTTTTTAAAGCAGGTCATAAAGCTAACCTACTCTGACAACACCAAATTACATTATAAACCCTTTCCTTATAATAATTATAAATCTCTGCTAAAGCAAATTGAAATGAAATTAAAGTACCGGCATACGTTGCCTTTCCTCCCAATAGGAGGAGGAACTCATGGGATCAGAATTACCCCGACTGCTCCGAGTTTGCAGCAAGCACAGATCCAGCAATGTGCCAGTCTCCAGCTCTGTCCTGCTCTCCCTCAGTCTGCTCTCACTCAGAGTCAGAACACCTCACATGTCACACCACAATGCCACAACTACAACAGGTCTCAGTGGCACTTTTTTCACCAGCTAAGGATGGCACACCCCAGATAAATCTTGTCCTTCCACATTTCCACCGGGAATGAGAAATCCTGGCGTCATAATTTAATTTTAAGTGAGGCAGTTTAAAGCAGAAGGGAAAAAAATTACATGTATATATAAATATATATATAAATTTAATTATATAATATTATTATACAGCCAGAAGTATTGAATGTAGCAGGCTGATTTCAGGAGGTTTATAGTCTGGGGTGACATTACTTATATGACACATATGGAAACTATGGGGTGGAATTTCCCTGAAAACAGTCCTTCCCACAAGATTTCTGGCACTTTGGATTCTCTGTGCAGCTACAAATCCTGTGAGGACAATCTGTCTCCTTGTACTTGAGTCCTCCTTGCTTGAGTTGGAAACCGGGGGCCAGATCCTTAATTTATGTAAACAGGAAGAATTCTGTTGAAAGAAATAGAGAGGAATCAAGGGAAACTCTCAGTTCAAAACTGTAATAAAGAGAAAGGTTTCTAAATCCTTCAGGACCTCAAAAAGTACAGTCAAAATTCCTTCACAAAAATGAGTGGGATGAGAAGAAGAGGTGTTTTTCCTTCCCCTCTGCTGATGGTCTGCCCAGAACAACAGATATTTTTCTGCTAAGAAATTTTACAGCCACGGGAACCCCCAGCCCACTGCAGGGAGGTGCTTCAGCTCTCAGCATCCCTCAGAAATGGGAACCTGAATGAGCTGCCAACTTCAGAATGCCCCAGTCAGGAATGCCAGGATGAGGAGGAACACCGTGTCCTACACTGGGCGTGGATGTGAGACACCTTACAGGGAAGGGCAGGGGATGGCAAGGCATGAAAACCTGGAGATTGTGCTGAGCTGGCCAGAGAGTGTGAAGATTCCAGAGGTGGATTGAGCATGACAAGGGCAAAGTATTTTATACACTGGAGTTTAACCTTGAGTACTTTCAGTGAAATAATCACTGTAGACCATTTGGGAGCTCAGTCAATGGGAAGCTGAGAATCCCACTTGCTCTGGGTGCATAAATGATGTGTAGGAAGACCGGTGATGGCAGAGAAGAGAGAGTCCCAGCTCAGTCTGGGAGATCCAGGCAGAGCAGCGCTCCCTGACAGAGCAGGTGCCATGCCAGGATCCAGTGGGCAAGAGCAGAAAGGGCCAGGTCCCATTTCTGTCTCAGCTTTCATCTGAGTTACTGTGGGAATGTCCCTTCTATCCACCACAAGGCACTTGGGTTTCAGTTTCTTGCCAAGGCAGGGAGAGAAGGGATTCTCTCCATCATGGAAAACGGCCATGTATTCATGGAAGGCTTTCTGAGGCTTCTTCTTCTCTCCCTCCACTCAACAGCACCTGAAGTTTTTTGTGGTTGAAGCACATCACGTTGGTGTTTGCAGCTTAGGAAGCATTACCTGCCAGTGGCAGCTCAAGGTGTCATTTACTTTCCCCAGGACTCAGGATTGGGACTGTGCTGAGCTGGTGTTGCTTAAGTTTCCAGAGAGGAACCCTAGCAAGATAAACCCAGAGCAAAGCATGCTGCTGGAAGAGCCCAGCAGGGAGGTTATGGGAGCACTCATTAATTGCTGCATTGCTTGGCAGGTTGGACTGGTTACCAGTTTGTTTCCAGTCGCAGTGGAATCCCAATTCCCACTGTGGATGTCCCTAAATGAAGCCCAGCATGGTTTGGATGCTGCAGCTCCTTTCATCTCCACAGATGTTGAGATCAGCTGCAATCTGAGCCCTGTGAGTTGTGGGTGGGGCTGGGAGTACCTCAGTGCAGGAAGGCATTTCCTAATCAGCACCTTCAGCTTAAGCAACACCAACACCTTGCTTTCCCTAATGCTTTGGCAGAGTTAATCATCTCCATTGCCCTTCAAAGCATCCAGCAAGGCTCACTATCCACCCAGACTGCTCCTGAGAAATCTGCCTGGGAAGTGGAAGCCTGGAGCGAGGCTGGGGATGGGAGAGAAGGAAGGTAGTTATTCATATCTGATATGGGATGATGTTTGTAACTGATTTGCAAATGCTCTCAGGTATCGTGATAGAGACAGAGAGAAAAAATATGCAGGTGCACCAAAAATCACTTCCAGGATATGGAGTAACTATTTTACAATTTCTGATGTCTTCACAAGGAGTGTGGTGGGAAAGCAGAGAGATAATAAGCAAAATCAATCCTAAAACTGTGAATGATAGGGAACTGTAGCTGATATCTAGGAACTCTGTGGTCTATGAGTGAGCACAGCAGCTTCTGCCTCCAATTCCACTGCCTTCCACTTTGCTGTGGTGTTTATCTGGGACAGCCCATGAGCTTCTGAACTGGCAGAACAGGCAGGAGAAGAATTCCAAAGTATTCCTGACACTGAGCAAGTTACTTCACTACCTGTTTTTGCTGCTTTTTGTCGTACCATCCTTAAACCTGAAATCATCTTGCTCACAAGATCTCAGTCTAAAACTTTTGGGGCAAGAACAGTGTCTATTTTCTTGTCCATAAAAGTGCAAGCACAGCAGGTCCCAGTCTCAGTTATGGCCTGCAAGTGCTATCACAGAATACCTGGTAATACTGGGAAAAAAGGATGAAGTCATCCTGAGCTCTTTGTCCCATTTACTCACCACTCATGGAAGTTTCTATATTTCCATCTCTGAGAGTACAGCAGATTTGCTGGGTCCCTCTGGACCCAAATTTGGAAAACTCTGCCTTTCCCCCCAGTTCTGTTGGATTGATAAAACAGGTCCTGTCAGATCTGTCAGGGGAATGTTTCTCTTCTGTGTCCTGGAAGTGCCCAGGAAGCTGGGCATGACATTCGAAGCCAGGGACCAGAGCAGAGTTTGACAGAGCAGACTTTAGTAACCTAGGTTACTCTCAAATCTAAAACCTGCAAAAAATACTTCCCAAAACACATATAATCTGGCTCACATGTGTGTCCAGGGTATCTGTGTTTAACTTAAATACTTAGTGGTTTTGCAGCATTCATGAATACACAGAAGTGGTTCTTGTCCTGAAACTCAGACAATGGTTTATTTCCTGAGCAGTGATTATAAACCTGCTGCTGCAGCAGCTGAGAGGAGCAGATAGTGACTCTAAGGGCCAGCAAAGAGTGATCTGTGAACCAGCACTGAAGGAAATCTCCACAGGAAAAAGAAGAGCTCCCTGGAGGGCCATTTCAGTGTAGTGTGTCCCAACAGGGTTTAGCTTTGCATTTGCATTAATAACAACCTGTGGTAAATTCTGAGCCATTGCACAGATTCTTACTTTGGACCCCAAAATTTGAGGAGACAAATGGTGTTACTTTTACTATTTGTGTAACTCTAAAAGTAAATATTCAAAGCTGTAGTTTCATGCTATAGACTACACTGAGTACTCTATCCCATGTATTACTCATCTGATTTTTACATTTTTGGTCCCTGAAAATATGTCTCTTTACATGATTACTACCACTGAAATAATTATTCTAGTGACAGTAGTAGCAATAGACACATTCAGGAAGAATCCTTCAGTCTGAAGAGTTTGCTTTATACATATGTACAGAAATATCTCTGTGCATATATATACACACACATACATATCAACATGGATCCAGCCACCAGCTCCATTTTCCAGTTACTTCCCACAAGTATTTTATTTAGGAAGCTCTGATGAAACACTTCTTTTGAAAATCCAGCTCCATTGCTTTTAGCATTTTAGCTGCAAAGCAATTGCTCAGCCTGTCAGGGTAATCATCATAAATATTGCTGTCCACGGTGTTTCTACAAGCCAATAGTAACTGGTTGGGTCAGTTCAGCTCAATTCCATGACCTTCCAAGAAAGAGCTGCATTTGTATTCCATTCCCAAACTACAGAGCAGAGCCCATGGAAAAATGGGCCATTGTTAAGGCATTGACCTCTTTCCCACGATTTCTGAGTCATAACTTCTGACACCAGCAAATCTGAGCTCTGCATCCCGTATATTTGCAGGTGAATTCTCTCTGTTTCCTTGCAGAAGCTTGAAGCACATGAGATACCTTATGATTTCAAGGACATGTCTGGACAACAGGTACAGAAACATTGGTTCAGTTCCATTGCCCTGTAATGAATGGAGGGAGCTTTTGAGCTTTTGCTGATT
This sequence comes from Empidonax traillii, assembly GCF_003031625.1. Lineage (NCBI taxonomy): Eukaryota > Metazoa > Chordata > Aves > Passeriformes > Tyrannidae > Empidonax > Empidonax traillii. The sequence goes on from NW_020955353.1 coordinate 798,034, forward strand.
AAGTAAGCAAATTTGATCTGGAAGCATCAGCTGAGAACAAACAGATGCCATGATGCAGTCCTGGAGGGACTACCTTGAAGGGCAGCTACTTGTGATCTAGGGATGTGCTCTCACTGAGTACAAAGTACCCTGACTCCACAGGGCTGGGTGATTCACATCCAGAGAACAGGATGAAGCTTTATTTGTAGCTCTAGCACCATTTTTTGGCAGCAGTGCACTTTCCAGGAGCCTCCACCCCACAACTGCCTGGTTCATGGACTGGTGCTGGTACAAGCCTTTGAAAGCCATCATCCAAGAGCTGCAGCAGCAGGCATGAGGAACTCTGCCCAGCCAACAGTGTGGTCCTGAGAGCTCTCACTGCATCTAGAATTGGAAGGGTAGCACAAATCTTTCCTCTTTCCACCCTTCTCTTTCTTCCCCTTCCTCCCAGTCTAAATGTGCACGTTGGATGTTTCCCCCTTTACCCTCTTCTCAACCACAGAGAGAAAGCAGGCTCAAAAAAGGTCACCAGCACCTGCCCCAAGAGCCAGCCCCATATTCATTCAGAATATTGTGCAGGTATGAGTTAAATATTCTGTAATCAGCCTACATGCACATCACACTGATAGTAAACTGAGGCCCAGAACAGTGATGCTGCAAGACCAGTCATGAGTCAGTGGTGGAAACCAGAATAAAACTCTGGAGTTAGCTGCTAACCACATAAGCTATCCCTGCTGCTGGCCTGGATAGTAAAAATAATGGTTTGGAGTCCTCCAGTTTTCATTATTAGCTTTTTGGATGAGTTTTGCCTAAGGGGAATGAGTTATTCTCTGCTGTTGCATCAGTGTGTTCCACTTCAGCTGAATTATGTGTCACTTTATGGTAGGGTTGTCTTCATTTTTTTCTCGGCCGTGCTTAGGAAGATCTTTGTGAACATCTTGTTTGACAAATTCTGCACCACCCACATAACCACTCTGAGGCAGACTTAGCAGAGTCAGAGACTGAGCTGGGCCCAGTTATCTTGGGTGGATCTCATCTCGCTGTTGCTGATTGGGGTCTGCCAGTCCCAGTGGTGGGAGCTGAGTGTGGGGTTTGGATCCCAGTGCTTGTGCTTTGCTTTGCTGTTTTGTCCTTGTGGCTTTGGGCAAGTCACTGAACTTGATTGATAGCATGTTCCTTTATGTGCTTGTTAGTTCCTAATGAAAATTTCAGCCAATGCAAAAAACTATTTGCAGCAATATTTTTATGCCTTATTCTTGCAGGGAGGACAGATTACATTAAAAAAAAAAAAAAAAAAAAAAAAAAAAAAAAAAAAAAAAAAAAAAAAAAAAAAAAAAAAAAAAGGAAAAAAAAGAAAAAAGCAAGCCTTCACCCAAACACAAACATTTCTTTTTTTTTCCTTTCTTCTTTTTTAGTTTCCTGAAACCTGGAAAATAAATTATCCCTAAACACAAACTGCAGTTTCTCAAAGAAAACCCAGAAAAGAAATTTCTATTTTGGCAACCACTTTAAAAACAAAAACAAAAACAAATAATTAAAAAAAAAAAAAAAGGGCAAAAAAATTTCATGGACATTTTCAAGCAATAGTGGAGGAGCAGAGAAGTATCTGTTTTGTAACCTGCCCTGTCTTGATCCTGCTGCTTCAGCCTTGAATGTCCACAAATACCGGTGACTTCCAAAAATCCATAGGTTGTGTTTTGGAAGATAGTTAAACGATACTTCTCATGTGGAGAATAGCCTTGATTATATTATCTAACAGAATAAAACCAGATGGCAATGAAGTAACTATTTATCTTCCTGGTGAATTTTAACACACAAGGAAGTGAGGGCACAAAAAGCTTGGTTTAAACCTGGCACAACACGGTCACTGGGAGCTAGGAAGGCTTTCCCCAGTCAGCTCTGCTCCTGTGCCTAATCTTGACCTGAAGGCATTGCTGCTGCTCTAACCCTCTTGAGCTCAATCATCCAGCTTCCACTTCCTCTCCTCAGTGTGCTCCTGATTTATGCCCTCAGCCCTGGCACAGCATCGTTCCACCCCATCCAGTGCCAGCCTGGGGAGCACAGGGACAGCCACAGGTGGTACAGCGAGACTGGACGGACGAGAACGAGCCATGGCAAAGGCACAGAATTACACATCAGCTCCCTGGAGTCAGTGATTGAAGCACTGCCAGATTCTGAGAAGTTCAGCAGTGCTCCCTGCAGAGGGGAGAATACGGACGTGCTTGTGATGGAAACCTGCCCCATCCTCATTCTGGATGTTTGGTGTTCCCTGTGATCATGGCACAGTTGTTCCAGAGCTAGTAACAGGCTTGTGTGACACTCTCCCACTGTATGTTCAATGACCTAGAACTGCTGCTGGGGTTTGTACCACTTGTGGTTACACAGAGCAGCAGTTCACACCCACACAGGGCTTGCCTGGGCTGGGAGTAAGTGCAGTCAGTGCCAGGAGCTGCTCCTGGGGGCGAAGAGGGACAGTTTGGCAGGACAAAACTGAGCCCTGAACCTTTCACAGTTGGGTATGCTGAGCAGCCTGGGTGGATGCTGAATTTCATTCTCTCTTCAAACTGCTGCAGATGTGCTCCGAGGAGCCTTCTCTCGCTGGTAGGGCCACTCGACAAGAGGCAGCACGCTCGGCCTGGCCGTGACGTCGCTCCCTCCGGAGCCAAGCAGAGCAGAGCTGCGTGCCAGCCCTGAGATGGGCCAGCCCCACAGCTCCTGCAGACACCTGCCAACCTGCAGCCAGCCCTTCTGCCTCCCCTCCAGGTGAAACTCTGATTCAGCACCTTAAACAAAACCGCAGAACCTGCTTGTCAGTCTGGGAGCTCTCTGCTCTCTCCCTTCCCTCCACCACAAGACTCCACACGCAGCCCTGCTGCTGCCCAGGGGCTGGAGCAGGAGCAGGGGAGGTTCAGCAGCAGCCTGAGTGCTGTTTGAGGAGCTGCTGGGCTTTGGCTCGCTCAGGGAGAGCGGTTGTTGCTCCCCAGGCTCGGCGAAGCTGTCTGGACTTGCTCTCCCAAGGAGCGCTTTTCAGCACGTCCCGGGCTCTGTCCCCCAGACAGAACGTGTTGGGGGAGTTTGCAGTTTTACAGGAGCACAACTCCAGTGGTTTGTTCCTACCCAGGCTTTCTTTTTTTTTTTTTTTTTCTGTGTAATTTAATTGTATTTTATTTTTGCTCAGTGGCTTGAAGTGTCAGTGAAGTAGGAACACAGTAAAAGGATAATCCTGAACATGGTTATTGCTCCAAGCAGAGATGCTGGAGCCTTCCCAACACCAGCTTTGCTTTGGCCCCCAAAGCAGCCTCTCTTCAGGCAGGGAGGA
>NW_020955353.1:801352-803123 GCF_003031625.1 Empidonax traillii
AAAAAAGGGCAAAAAAATTTCATGGACATTTTCAAGCAATAGTGGAGGAGCAGAGAAGTATCTGTTTTGTAACCTGCCCTGTCTTGATCCTGCTGCTTCAGCCTTGAATGTCCACAAATACCGGTGACTTCCAAAAACCCGTAGGTTGTGTTTTGGAAGATAGTTAAACGATACTTCTCATGTGGAGAATAGCCTTGATTATATTATCTAACAGAATAAAACCAGATGGCAATGAAGTAACTATTTATCTTCCTGGTGAATTTTAACACAGAAGGAAGTGAGGGCACAAAAAGCTTGGTTTAAACCTGGCACAACACGGTCACTGGGAGCTGGGAAGGCTTTCCCCAGTCAGCTCTGCTCCTGTGCCTAATCTTGACCTGAAGGCATTGCTGCTGCTCTAACCCTCTTGAGCTCAATCATCCTGCTTCCACTTCCTCTCCTCAGTGTGCTCCTGATTTATGCCCTCAGCCCTGGCACAGCATCGTTCCACCCCATCCAGTGCCAGCCTGGGGAGCACAGGGACAGCCACAGGTGGTACAGCGAGACTGGACGGATGAGAACGAGCCATGGCAAAGGCACAGAATTACACACCAGCTCCCTGGAGTCAGTGATTGAAGCACTGCCAGATTCTGAGAAGTTCAGCAGTGCTCCCTGCAGAGGGGAGAATACGGACGTGCTTGTGATGGAAACCTGCCCCATCCTCGTTCTGGATGTTTGGTGTTCCCTGTGATCATGGCACAGTTGTTCCAGAGCTGGTAACAGGCTTGTGTGACACTCTCCCACTGTATGTTCAATGACCTAGAACTGCTGCTGGGGTTTGCACCACTTGTGGTTACACAGAGCAGCAGTTCACACCCACACAGGGCTTGCCTGGGCTGGGAGTAAGTGCAGTCAGTGCCAGAAGCTGCTCCTGGGGGCAAAGAGGGACAGTTTGGCAGGACAAAACTGAGCCCTGAACCTTTCACAGTTGGGTATGCTGAGCAGCCTGGGTGGATGCTGAATTTCATTCTCTCTTCAAATTGCTGCAGATGTGCTCCGAGGAGCCTTCTCTCGCTGGTAGGGCCACTCGACAAGAGGCAGCACGCTCGGCCTGGCCGTGACGTCGCTCCCTCCGGAGCCAAGCAGAGCAGAGCTGTGTGCCAGCCCTGAGATGGGCCAGCCCCACAGCTCCTGCAGACACCTGCCAACCTGCAGCCAGCCCTTCTGCCTCCCCTCCAGGTGAAACTCTGATTCAGCACCTTAAACAAAACCGCAGAACCTGCTTGTCAGTCTGGGAGCTCTCTGCTCTCTCCCTTCCCTCCACCACAAGACTCCACACGCAGCCCTGCTGCTGCCCAGGGGCTGGAGCAGGAGCAGGGGAGGTTCAGCAGCAGCCTGAGTGCTGTTTGAGGAGCTGCTGGGCTTTGGCTCGCTCAGGGAGAGCGGTTGTTGCTCCCCAGGCTCGGCGAAGCTGTCTGGACTTGCTCTCCCAAGGAGCGCTTTTCAGCACGTCCTGGGCTCTGTCCCCCAGACAGAACGTGTTGGGGGAGTTTGCAGCTTTACAGGACCACAACTCCAGTGGTTTGTTCCTACCCAGGCTTTCTTTTTTTTTTTTTTCTGTGTAATTTAATTGTATTTTATTTTTGCTCAGTGGCTTGAAGTGTCAGTGAAGTAGGAACACAGTAAAAGGATAATCCTGAACATGGTTATTGCTCCAAGCAGAGATGCTGGAGCCTTCCCAACACCAGCTTTGCTTTGGCCCCCAAAGCAGCCTCTCTTCAGGCAGGGAGGA
>NW_020955353.1:803309-908849 GCF_003031625.1 Empidonax traillii
TTTTTTTTTTTTCTGTGTAATTTAATTGTATTTTATTTTTGCTCAGTGGCTTGAAGTGTCAGTGAAGTAGGAACACAGTAAAAGGATAATCCTGAACATGGTTATTGCTCCAAGCAGAGATGCTGGAGCCTTCCCAACACCAGCTTTGCTTTGGCCCCCAAAGCAGCCTCTCTTCAGGCAGGGAGGAGGGTTGAGGGACAGTTTTTTAGCTGACTGGATTTGGCCAGAATTCCTCTTCAACCTGATACAGCCTTTGCTGTCATTCTTATACTTGCCTGAGTCATCCTGGTTCTTACTGAAACCCCCTCTTTCTCAGCCCTTGTTTTTTATGTTTGATGAGGCTCACACACCACAGTCAGGTTTATTTACTCTCTGGAGCCCGTTGGATTTCTTCCTGCATTTTCCCTGATTTCCTACAGCACAGAGTCCAAGTGGGGAACTAGCATAGTCTTCATTCAGCTGGCCTCTTTATCCTCTTCTTCCCTGACAATTCCTTTTATCTCCTATTGTAACCCAATCTTTTTTGTCCTGTTCTCTGTAGTTAGTCAAATAGATCCATCCAAACTATTAAAAGCAGCCTTTTCAGAGTAGAAGTATTCAACTTTTTATCTCTTCCCTTAGCAGAAGTGCAGGCATACAGACTTCTGAGTGAGAAGGGCAAATATATTAGCTTTGGATATCAAAAGAAAGGCAGAAGGAACTGTCATCCTACCCAATAAAATGGAAAATCCTGGGAAATGTTGTATTTAGAAAGTAAAGATAAAATACCTCTCTTTCCTCTCACTGTCTGAAACAGCCCCAGAGTTGGCATTAACCCACAACCTGGAATTTAGATCCCTTCCCTGTCTAGGTGGCTGCAGTGGTTGAAAACAAACATCCCAACAACCCTGAATTTGAAATTGGGTCTGAACTGTGCCATTGCTGCCTCTCTCTCCCCCATCATTAGGCTACACGTAAAGGTATGAATTTTTCACTTAAAGACTGGTAAAACTGAGTTTGGCCTTGTAGTGAACACATTTTTATAAGGCCCCAAGAACATTCCTACAAAGAGGAGAAATGGCATAGATGTGTTGTTAAATTTGGAGAGAGAAGTTGACAGTGCAGGGTAATGAGAAGCTACTGATGGTATTCAGGAAGCTTTTCATTAGGTTGAAGAGAAAGGATTAGGCTGCTCTGTGATGCCTCAGAGTCCCAGCTATTACGATACCTGTAGAGGTCTACAAGAACTAGATTGCAATTTTCAGTCTTGAAGGGATGTGGAAGCAAAACTCCAGGCTTTAAACAGTCAGTGGAAGTGAAATTATTGGAGTAGATAAGCACTCGTACTCTGAGAAAGCAGAGCACAGAGATGAACGAAGCAACTCCAATCTAACGAGAAAATCTGCATTAAATCCAGCCTCCTCTCCAGATCTGGGACATGTCAGTACCAGGACATAAAAACCTGGTTCCCTCAATTGTTTGGAACAGTCAGGAGTTTTTAGACAGCAGCTTCTGGGGCATTTCCTCAAGCACAGCTTCAAAGTCAGCCCAGAGCTGGGGGGCTCCTTTTCTGACCTTAATCCCAACAGATTAATGAGACTGCTTGTGGTGGGACTCGCTAAGCAGCGCTTGCAGCTACAAAGAGGGAAAGGTAACAGGCCCCACTTTGCATCCAGCCTCTAGCTGGAAACTCAGAGCTAGAAAACTGAGCTTAGAGCTGGATCAGCCTCAGGCTAAAAACTCCTGAGTTTTGGGCAGCCTTGGAAGTAGATGCCTTTTCTCTCCTTCATTCTTTACAGTTTTATAGCAGCTGTCATATTCACTGCTTAGCTCAATACAGGGATTAGGAATCCCCCTATGTGTTCTGTCTCTTCACACACAGAAATGGTGGTGGGTGACCACAGGACTCATTCTGTCATCTCAGGTGGACTAGCAGAAGTCTTGCTAGGCTTTCCTGGAGAAGTTAAATCTGGATTCAATGCTAAACTAAATGGTAATTAAGTGGAAAATGGCCATCAGAGATCTTGTTTCAGGCTCTTGGAAGACATGGGCATCTGCTTCATGCTTTGATCAGCAACTTGCAAGGAAGGTGAGATACTACTCTTTATCTTCAAACAAATGAAATTATTCCAGTTAACATGCATCCTTCTCAGAGCATCCTTGAGCATGGCCTGTAGTGCTTCTGCTTTAATCTCTCCCTGCAAACAGTCTCTATCTTCACCAGGAATTTTCTCTGTGTTGGTTTCATCCAGGATCTTTACCTTGTCCAGCAGTTTTCTACCTTAGCTCCTGAATATTTTTTCTCATAATGGATCCATGAAGCTTCCACCACGAACAAAATGCAAAATAATTTTTAAAGTTTCAGGTGCTTCAGTCCTCAAAACTGCACTCAGAACCCCCTTGTTTCGGGCAGGGACAGGGGTGTTAAATCTCAGCCTAAAAATACTCCAGAGCTCAGCTGGAATATCCCTTCCCAGGACCATCTGTCACAGCTGAGCCCTGAACAGTTTGGTACATTGCTGATCTGTCTCAGCCTGCTATTGAGTTGGTTTTGTCTCCCCACTGGTGAGGCACATTCCTCTCATTCTCCCCATTTATTTCTCTCTGAGTGTTTCTGTTCAGCAGTTGTCACCAAGTCAGTGTGACATGAGGCAGGAGGGAGGAGGGGACAGGTCTGCCTGTGTCCCCTGCACAGGGTGACCCATTCCTGTGCCCACCCTGCTGCTGTTTCTCCACTCTCATTGCACCCCCTGCCCTCTGCCCACTTGAAGGTGAAGGAAATCGTGGCAGTGCCTGTTGACAGTGCCTGGAATTTCGTTCCTGTTTTGCATTGCTGGTGGCTGTTGGAGCCTTTCCAGCCCTGGTAGGGAGCAGTTGCACCCAGGGAGCTGGATCTTCCCAAAGCCCTGCTGATCCCTGCACAGTCCTCAGTGCAGAAGGCTGATGGGAGGGAGTTACCCAGTGTGGGTTATACACAAACACACACTTCAGTGCCTCTGCATTCATCACTCTGTTCTCTCTTTCATATCCTCCTGTCCTTTCCCCTTCCCTCCTCCCTGTATGTCTTGTTATACCTTGTTTCTACAAGCCTAAGTCATGTTTTAAAAACCAGCTGTCTGACTTTTTGCTTCTTCTCATACCCAGCTAATTATTTTCAATTTATTGATTTTCCACATGGAGATTAATGGGTTATTCAGCTCTCAAGGCCTATATCCACCCAGCTGTGAGCTGATGCATGGGGATGGGAAGGGGTGGAGGGGGTATGTGTTTATGTGGTTGATCACCTTTCTGATGAGCTTGTGTAACCAACTAAAGGAGTTTTTCTATTCCTTTTTCATTATAAAAAGCTTCAAACTTTTGCCAGTGAGCAATCACATTTCACAAGGAGTAAAAAGCAGTAAATAAAAATCTGATAAGTTTGCAGTACGGAAATTGCTAACATGTGTTTCTCCTGCACCTTTAACTGCACTGGCTGATGTATTCTGGGTGTGAAAGGGCCAGGCACAGTCACAAGGTACCACAGCACAGATGGAGGTGGGGCAGAACCTTCCCCAGGCCCCCTCCTCTGGTCCCACCCTTCTGCCACAGCTATTTCTGCTTCTTTGTGCTGCTGCATCACCCTGTGGGATCCACATAAACAATCCTTTCCTTGCTCCTTTCCAACCCAGATGATGTCAGTGGGACCCATGGAAAGCACAGAAGCTGCACCATGCAGCCAAGGTAAGCACAAGAAGCATTGAAGATAAAGTATTGTGGAAGACTAACCTTTGTTTCTGAAACACTGACTCTGATCTTACAGGTTTATCTGACCAGTCAGAACCCATGGAATTATGCTAATGCAAGGCTGTGGATTTGAGCCTTATGTATAATTAATTAGTAATTTTGAGGGGCGGGAACTTTTAAAATGTTTTGCAAACTCCTCTCTGAGCAGTTTTCACACCATTTCATTCTGTCAAGTCAAGTGTGAGCATGACCAGGCTCGATCTGTAAGACAGTAATTGCCAAGGGACTGGGGAAGAAGCGGGAATAAATGGCTAAGAAATGCAATCAGCAGCTAAAGTAAAAATAAACAGAAACATTGGCAAAGTGATTACTATTTAGCAAGTCTGGGCTCAATATTTCCTGCTTTCCTGGAGCCTCTCAAAATGGTAGCCCAGATTCTCTGCCTCATTAGGATCCTTGGCTTGTTGGGCCCTGAGCTGCACATTTGTAGTTGGTGGCTGAATGCTGCAGATTTCACTGTTATTGGGGTGTGTTCAGAACTCCTCAAAAATCAATCCACTTATATATGGTTTGAGATGTTCAGCAGGAAAGCCCTTTTTAAGCCTCTGACCTTGACTTTCATTCTTATTTCAATAACACCAGGGCAAAAAATACTGCTTCTGGACTTGACCTTCCTCTTGCCAAGCATGGATGGACTCACTGGGGTCCTGGGCAAGGGGTTCCTCCAGAATCCACTCCAGCTTTGCTTGTGCCCACTGCTCCAAGAGGCCTATGTGTGCTTAAATTAGAATGTCCCAATTAGAACCACTGGTAAAATCTGACTGTAAGTTAGAAACAGGGATAAGGATATTGGTTTAAAACCAAGATTTAGAAATGGCTTTAGAGTGGCTTAAGCACAGGTGATTTGAGGCAGAATATGGAGTAGTTCTGACCAGAGAAATATGGCTGAAGGGCAAGGCAGAACTAAACACAGGATATTTTTTCATTAACCAGTTAAACAGGGAATGGTGGGACAGCTGAAATGTGTCCAAATAATATCCATTTTTTCCCCACTGTTAATTCCCAACACAAATTAGCCTCAGCCATTTTCCCCTTCCCTCTTAGACACACACTATTTGTCAAGCCATGTTGCCTTAACACTTCCTAACCAGCTGGGATAAATTTAGGCTGCCCAAGAGCAGAGTGCACCATGGCAGCCCTTGGAGGAAGGAGCAAACGTGCCTCTTGCTGACTGCAGCCCCTCCAAGGTCATCACGGCACACGTGAGTCCCTCTCCTGGTAGGACTTTTGTTGAAAATGGCTCAAGGTACAAAAAACTGCAGCTTCCTGTTGGGCTAGGAAGGGATCCGTGTGGGGAAGGTGGCGTGGGCAGGAAGGCATGCGAGCATCTGGTTTGAATAGCTCCACACACGCGGGATCAGCCAACTTTCTGTAGCTTTCACGGCTTTGGGGTTTTTATCCCAGAGCTCTGGAGCCGTGGTGGACCCCACCCTTCCCGTGCCTCCCAGGAAGGCTGGGGGAGCTCACGGAAAGGGGGTCAATCCCTTCGTCTGCGGGAGCCACGGAGGTTCGAAATAACCCCAAAAATCTGGGATGTGCCCCGGGAGATCGAGTGTCTCCTGTGACACTCGGGAGGCAGGAGGACCTGGTGCCTTGATGTGCTTCTGATGGGAAAGCAACATGTGAGAAGACAGGCGACCGAGGGCCTGCAGGATACACATTCCTAAATGTCACTTAGCCATACAACCTGCGAGGGCGGAAGCGTGGGCAGATGGAGGAATAATATTTTCATTGAAAATTCTCTACCTCCAAAATATTTCCTGTCAGGTTCCTTCCAAGGAGGGCTGGAGCAAGGAAGGAGGGGGGCCGAGGTGGGGATGTGTGGCAGTGGATACGAGTTTGTGATTCTCAGGCCTCTCCATTTTGGGAGCGTTTCACTCAATCCTCTTTCTTCTCCCCCTCCCTGAGAAAAGGATCATGGTAAGCATTGCTGGAGCCGGAGGCAGTTTGGGAAGTGAAATAAACACCTGACTGTTAAATGCTAAGTGTTTACTCAACCAAAAGTAAAAATAGTTCTGGTTTCCTCCACGGCGCTCTAGAGTTACGCTCATCAGCGCACATGAGCTGGGGGTTTGCACACGGGGAGCCTCGAGAGGCTCAAACTCCTGGGAGGGCAGAAATTTGGAGGCAATAAGACAGGCCTCCCTCTGCCCTGGGAGAGCTCTCCTGCCACGGAGAAAATGCTGCAGCTGTTTGTCTGGTGAAATTTAAAAATAAACTCCCTCCTCCTCTCCTTGCTGCTCGGATCTCTTTCAGATGCCAAGAGCGAAGGGTCCAAGGGTGGGCACAGCCCCTTGGTGTGATCTGAAGGGCAGAGTCTGGGTCTGCAGTCAGCAGTCTCTGGGTGCTCTGGAGCTGCAGGTGCAAAGGGACACAGCAGACACTTCAGCTGGACCTGCCCAAGCAGGGACAGCCCCAGCCTAGCAGGGCAGAAAGCAGTGCAGGCACTGGCCTCAGGAATCCTCTCTGCAGTGTTCTTCCCCAACAGACATCACGTTGCTGTAGATGATCTGCATCACAGGAAGCCAAACTGGAGCTTTAGAAACTTGCAGTATGTGCAAAATTATTCTGCTTGTGCTTCACCTCCAAAATGCAGATGGCAAATGCTATGTATTACCAAAGATGTTTGTTGGGCTGGATTATATATGACACATATATTTGCAATATGTTTCCTTCAGTCAGGTCATCTGTGGATGAACTAGGAAATAGCATTTAACTCACATAAAATAGAGCAGATTCCTTCCCTGAATGATGACTACTTGCTAATTCCCAAAGCTTGCCAACTTGTAAAGTAGCCCAGAAGGGCTATATATGAACTAAACCACACTGCAGTAGCTACTGCGCTGTCCTATGCAGATATTCTCTTTCAGGCAGCAAAATAGATTAAGACCACTGAAGAAAAGGACACCTATTGTGCACGTTTTTAGTTGGGGGAGAGAAATGAGATGACCAATGGGAGTTCCAAACTAGCATCTCTATTCAAGCCCACTGACACCCACTGCTTGGTGAAAACAGTCCCCACCTTCCCAGCTGGGATGAGACAAACCCATGGGATCCAGAATGATTCAAGATAAGCTGAACTGGAACGACAAGACTCCCAAACTTGAATTTGCTCTTGAGAACTGGGAAGCCCAGAGAGAGAGAGACAGAGAGACAGAAACACCCAACCACAGCCGAGGCAACAGCAAGGCTGGATTAGCATGAGGCTGTTCTTACTTAAATGAAATTTGCTGTAGTTAACCAGAAAGTACTAGGATAAGAAGTTATGGAATAATTTGGACACAGAAAAACTAGAGCCACCTGTTTAAAGTTAGCCTTTAACCTCTTCCCTCTGCCTTCCTTTTTGCTTTCTCTCTCTTTCAAATTCTCCCAGTATCTCCTCTTTCCATAGAAGCAAATCTTCCCCAGGGAAAGTCAATCCTGAAGGCAATTTTCCAAAAACCATTTGGCAGAATTGGCCAGTGCTTCAACTGCAAACATGAAAAGGCATTTATTCCACTAACTCAAACGTAGTTTGGAAGAGACATTACTGAACTTGTTTTAGGAATATACTTTGACTGCATCAGTTTTATTGCTTCTTGTATAAATGTCAAACTCAATTTGCCTTAAAGCAGAAAAAACTTAAAGTACATGGTAGTGTATATATTACATACAAAAACTGGGGGAAAAAGTGTTGCCTCTGTGGTAAACTCAAGCCTATTCCATGTTAATTGTGCTCATCATATACACTCTTGTTTCATCAGTGGTGAGAAGAGGGAGGGGGTGTGATCCTGTGTGTGGAGGATTGGTGTAAGCTGGCCAGCTAATATAGAATCCTGAATTAATTGCTTAATTTTGGGACCTAAAATTTTCCTGTCCATCCCTTAAAAGGGTTGTTTTCTTGTTGTGTAAAGAACTCGTGGTAACCCCGTCCTTTGTGCACCATCAGCAGCATTTAACCTTGCACTGTTAGCACATCAGCCAACACACATCACGTTGGAGATCCAGGACACCCAGCAGCAAAGGGCTTTTTTCTTGGAAAGGGGGGGAGAAAAGATCAAGTCTTCCAAATTCCTACTTCAATCAGCACTCATTGCCAAATTTTCTAGCAAGAAGTGAATTGGCTATTTCAAAACACTTTATCTCAGCAAAACTATAGTTGGAATTTCTTGGGGGCTAAGGAAAAAAGCACATCTTTAATCCAGAGGTTGTCCCCCTGCTGAATTTCAAAGACTTGCTGCAGACAGTGTGGATACAGAGCTTCCAGGAGAAAAAAAAAAAAAAAAAAGCTTTTCTTCTGTAGTAAACAAAAGTATTGAGCCTCCTAAATAATCTCATCTCTGCCCTTATACTGGGCAATATAATTTGCAGTAATTTTAGGTATTAGGACAGGCAACATATTAGGTGCTGGCATTCTTACAATATTACTGTGAACACATTTGCTTTTGCAGTGGTTTCATTTGCATTTTAAGGTCTGATCCTGCAAACCCATAACTTCCTCCATGTGAGTAGCTGCGACGGCATCAGCAGCGCTTCTTATCCACATAAACTTAATGTCTTGCACAATTATTTGCAGGATCAGGACATAAGATTGAAAATGCAATTACTTTGGGAGTTACAAAATAGAAAATGCTCTTTGCAGTAGTAGGTGAGACTCTCTGCTGGAGTAAATGACATAGGACCCATTGAATTCAATGGAGCCAGCCCGATTCACACCCGCTGATATGGCCCATTAATTTTAGTGTATGAAAATGAATCTGTGCTCTAAAAATACCAATTAGTAATAAGCTTTGAGAAAGAAGAAAAAAATCAATTTAAATTCATTTTGTGTAATGCACATTTTCTGATGCTATTTTAGTTAAATTATTATTATGCATAATAATGGCAGGGCAATAGGTGCTGTCACTTTAGGAATTTGCAGCTGTGATGGGTAGTATAAAAGTTAGTGATAGGGAAATTTCAGAAAAACCCATCAATTGAATACAATTGTCATTATTATGATTTGGATTAGGGCAGTAGTGTGAGCACATAAAAAGACGTTGCACCAGCTCAAAATAATTTACAGTCTAAGAAGAAAAACAGGGCAGAGAGGGAGGAGGGAAACTGAGGAGACAGAGCTTCCATGAGCTTGGAGTCAAGGTGCTGCCCCCTGACTGGTGGCCAGGTGTGCTCTTCACCACGCCAGGCTGATCCTCAGGAAGGCTGGAGGTTTTCTGAAGGGAATGTGCACCAGAGAATATGTCCTTTGGCACTGAGCCACTTCCAGCATCCAACCCCCCTGGAGACAAGCATGTGAGCAGGATCCTGTGTGAACACCCAGCCCTGCAGGCACTGAAACCCCAGTTGGTGCATGGGGTGATTTGCATGCTCATTTTGCTCCTGTTCAGCACTCATCCCACGAGCATTTGGGCAAAGCTCACACTCCTGCGCTGGGAGCTTGTGTTGGCTCTGTGCATCGACACTCAGCACTGGGTTTTCACGAACAGCAAATGCCTTCTGGGATAAGTGGCACTCAGAGAGGATTCAAAGCTGGTTTCCTCGTACTCCAAGCAATCCTGCCACAGTAATGAATCGCAGTCACAGCTCGATTCCTCACTGTTACTCATAACATTGGAGTTGGAATAAATGGAAAAAGAAAATGAGGGGTGGAACTCAGGTCCACAGGACATTGCACAGCCCAAAAGTACCAGTTGCTTCAGAAAGTGACTTAAATGCCAGAGGACAAACCCAGCAGTGGCTGTTAGTAAGAAAATAAAAGCTCAGCTCAGCATTCTTCTGGAGGTGTTCCAGGGGACTGCTTTGGGCACCTACTTCTCTGTGCCTGTGAGTGTATTTGAAGAGTTAAATCCATTTAGCACTTCTTGGGATGACATTAAAGTCACATTACAGCAACCAAGAGTTCAGGGTCCAAGGCACAGCAAGCTGCTTCGTGCAGCTGGGGTTGCACAGACCCTCCAGGTAAGGAGCCTGAGATGTGGAGGATTGTTGTTCTATCTAACCTTCAGCAGCTGGGAGATCAACAGCAGCAGCTCACAGAGGAGAGTCATCCTCAGAACATGAATTCCCTTCCTCCCTGATCCTCCTCTCCCACCAGCCCCTCTCAGTACTTTCACCTTGTTCTGCAGTTATAAAGTTGTCTCTCAGTGGCAGAGAAAGAAAAAAAAAAAAAACCCCTCAACATTTCTTTCTCTAAGAAACCTATTGACAGGCAGATCCTGTGGATTCCTCCTAGTACAGCTATCTTTGAACTGAGGACTTCTTAGTGAAGTTGGGGAGTTTCCTGGGGTTTTACTGTTTTTTTTCCTAAATTGATTGTGGAATTTTTAAACAAGGTTGGTGCCTCTGATCTTTTTCTCAGCAGCTGCAAAATCTGTTTCTCCCCCCACAACTTGTTTCACAGAAACCAGGTATTGGAAAAATTAAAGGGGAAAGGACAGCAGCACCATTTGCAGAGCCAACTTCAACTAAAACAAGGATCACCCCTATTGCTTTGTGAACAATCAAATACCCAAAAGGGCTTTGATCAAGTTTGGGGCTTATAATATTTGTGAATTAAGGATAACTGCAAAAGTTTACTCTAGATTTTGATTTGAATATTGGACGCTCCTAAAGATCATTAATCCCCACTGTTTGGTTCTGGTCCCTGCTGTGAAATACAGATTTTCTTGTTATTTCTTGTGTGCAGGGTTTGTTTTTCCAGGCTTTCGACAAGAAAATATCTTTTGTAGCTTTCCACTTTTTTTCAGTGGATTTTCCACGTGTTGTTCTCCATCTTTTTGTTCTAAGGATGCTGATCTCCCTTCCACAGCACTCACTGGACTCAGTGCACTGTGACTGGACCTGGCCAGGCCCAGGTTACACACAGTGAGGTTCCATTGCTTGAGTAAAATCTCTCCCCCAGGCTGGGATAAACCAAACTGTGGCCTGTGCAGAGTTCTAAACTCAGTTTGGCTGTCTTGGGCCAGCCTGACAAAGCAAGGATCAGCATCCAAGTACTTAGGTGGCTTTTTACTCCAATCCTTTTGAGGTACTTGTACACCAACCTAATCCCATTTATTTTACACTCAACCTTTCCAAATAATGTTGGAACCAGAAAGTTATTTATGTGACCTGCTTAATTGAAAGAGCATTTGCTGTCAGTGATCAAATAAACTGTTATTGATCTTCAGCATTGGAGGCTACTCACATGGAGCTTTCTGGTACGTATTTTTCATTAAGACACTTTTCAGAAAAATAGATCAGAAAGCAAGTGCAGCAAAAAAATATTCCTGTAGGGTACTGAGAGAAAAAAAAATCAAAGAGGTTTGAGAGTGACTCCAGAGAAAAGAAACTGCAAAGCACAAAATAGCAACATCACCAGTGATTGCACAGAAACGTAAAGGCTCCAATACACACAACATCCTGCTCTGAACCCCCACCACTGAGGGAAAAAACTATTCCCAATCACAGAGGAATATCTTGACCCTTTGTTTGAGAAAAAAAAAAAGAGATAAAATGGGTCAGGTTGGAAGGGACCACAGGGGGTCATCTGGTCCAACCTCCCTGCCCAAGCAGGGTCAGCCCAGCACACACACAGGGATGTGACCCAACAGCTCTTGGGTATCTTCAGTAGATGCTGAAAAGTTATCCTTCCACACAGTGGAAGGAAGTTTAAGATCTGCCTCACTGGTGACTAATTCTGTGACAGAGTGTTGCTTACATCACGTCTGAGAGAGAGGGAAATACTTGTCCTACTTTTACAGCTGAGGCCAGAGGGTTCTGTTGTGTTGTTTTACTTTTACAACTTCTTCTGATTGTGCTTAGGAAAAAAATACTTAGAACTATGAAGACATCAAGGTCAGAATTATCTTTCTCTGAAACTAAGAAAGCATTCACAGTACTCTAGAGCTGCTGGGCTAATTTTTATACCCCTCTTAGTCTGAAAATTCACTACACTGTAAATAGGATCTAATTTTGTTATTCTTGGTGGTTTTTTTCTTATTTTTAAGTGCAGTTTTTTTTCAAATTTCATTTTTCAGAAGGATTTTTTTCAGTCTCTTAGACCAACATACTTTATATTCTTCTTACTCTGTTATTAAAAAAAAAAAAAAAAAAAGAGGAGATCAAATCATGACTACACTCTCAGGCTGCAGCCATTTTACTGATAGAATTACACAGCTCTAAAATATAAGGTTTATAATGGAAACACTAACATAGTCTTGACTCTGCTCTAATATCACTGAACTTCCTTTGGGGGTGAAGCTTTGCCTCAGGAACCTTAATTATCTGATGTGGTCAATTACTCCAAGATAATGATGATTTTATCAGGTATTACTGCTCAAATATTTTACGATAGACAGGCTATTTAATTGCATTCCTGACCTACCAAAATGCTTACAGATGACTCAATTAAACTCTAAGAAGAGGCAGGGGGAAGGGAGGGAGGGACAGCACTTAAAATCCTTGCTTATATTTCATTTGGAGAGTTTTGTTCCTCTTGAAAATATTTCTTTGTATCCATCCATCCATCCATCCATCCATCCATCCATCCATCCATCCATCTGTCCATCCATCCATCCATCCATCCATCCATCCATCCATCCATCCATCCATCCATCATCCATCATCCATCCATCCATCCATCCATCCATCCAGCTGGTGCAGGTTCCTCTGGCTCATCCCAGCAGTTCCTGGGGCTGGGCTGGTGTTTGCAGGGGCTGAGCTCACCCCCGGGGCTGCTTTAACTGGCACCTGTGGCAGTGGCTGAAATGGGCACAGAATGGGCACAGGAGTGCCAGGAATGCTTTGGCTGCTCAGCAAAGCTCCAGCCCTGCCCTGGATGCTCCTGCACAGACCTGGGCGAGCAGGGAGCTCCTCCCAGAGCCCCCCACGGGACAGAGGGGGGGATTTCCCCTGCTAAGCAATCAATTTGCTGCTGATGAAATAGGAACTGCCAGCAAGATTTTGAGGGTAGATTATTTTCCCCTGCTGCTTACAATAATGTTACTGTAAGATTTTCAGCAACTGTGTCAGGGACTCAGCCAAGATCCCCCAGAACAATGGCCAGGCTGCCCTTCCTTTCGTGGCTGCTGGAATTCTGCTGCTTTTCTGCACAAAGCTTCATTTGTCTTTCCATTCTGGAAATAATGTGTATTGTTGCGCTATTGTTGCAAAAACTGGCAGCAAAGCCTCCTGGGCAGGAATGTGGTTCCCCACTATGGTGTGAGGCTAACAGGAGGAGAGCTGACATTTTATGGGGTTTTACTCAGAAAACTTTTCATGAGAATATCATTACCATTTATTATTACCATTTTATGGGGTTTCTCAATAGAATTTTCATGGGCAGCATTTTGATAATTTTCTGTTATATTTTCAACCTCACTAATACTCAGAACAGTCCAGTGCACCGCATCCACAAATATTCCCAAATATATCCTAAATTGCCCAGGAAGGAAACAATTTTCCTATCTGAAATTAGAACAAAATATGATTTTGAAATGTCAAATTTTAGCAAACCTAAATGCTGCAGCAATTGGTTTGGATAAGTGAAAACAGTTCAGTTTGACTTTTAAAAATATTACTATCATTAGCTCTCATATCAAGATGAAAAGTCATATTGAAACTACTGTAATTCTTCCATTATGAAGAGTGGCAACAGTCAAAGGAACAGAAAAAGGCAAAAAAAGTCTTAAGCAGCATGAAATCCACCGTGAGTTTGTTCAATATCATGTAAGTAATGACAGTTTTTAGGGAGTGAAATAGTGAACTGAGGCCAGAAAATGTGGGTTCTTTGCAAAAAGTGTCAGCAGCAGCACTGACCCAAAGAGCCTCCTGTGGATGCTGCCCTGCCTGTGGTGCCTCCTCTCACTGCCCATGCAGGGTTTGGGTGGGCACCAAGCTGTGCCTCTCCCACAGACTGCAGGGATGGCTTCTCAGTGTTTTTAAGGGTGTGCTGCTGCTAATTTTTATTTTTGAAACTCAGGGCCAATTGCACATCCCACGCTGTGCTGTGGTGGCTGCAGGTGAAGATGCTGGCTGAGCCTGCAGGCTGGACATGCAGATCATCCTGCCCATCAAACAGGGGGTGAAGGGTGGGCTCACTGAGCTGGTGCCCATTGACATCCCTCTCCACACACCCCTCCCAAACCCACCCCCCTCCGAGCCAACTCACATTCCTGCACCGTTTCCACACAACCAACCTCCCCCTAGAACTTATTCCAAAGGCTGCAAATCAAATTTTTATGCCTGCAATGCTTCAGCTCCTTTTTACAGTACATACATATTTCAGATTTACCACTTAATACAATTATAGTTCATTTAGCCAGCAATTACAGTAATAGGAAGACTGGCAACCACTGTCATTCAGACTGGAAAATCAATGTTGCACAGAGGTACTTTTATTCATTCTCTGGAGTGTCTCCTTCGTTAGATGCACGTACTCTGGACTCACAGGAAAAGTTTAGGATAACTCTCATTTTTATTATTTTTTTTCCCTATTTATCCATATAGTCTTTAGTTTCCAGACAGAAATAAAGTCAGTGACATCCTGAGATCCCCTACAACCTGATTTATTCTATGACTCTGTGAAATATTGGTTCTGTTCTTCCAGCAGATCCATTTTCTATTGCATTTCACCTGACAGAGGACCTTTGACAATCCATTTCTCAGAGGCAGCTCACGATATGGTTGCCCATGAGCAGTGAAACAGAATCTTTGGAGTTTTTCTGAAACTTTTAGTACAATGTTTGCTTTTAGTCCAGGCTCCATAAACTTATGTCCAGGAAGGCATTTAAATAGGTGTTTCAGTTAATCCTTAATTTAACAGAGTTCTGAAGAATCCACGTAAACATATGGCTACAGTTAAGCAAATGTGCACTAGACAGGAATGAAGTGCTGAATTACAGATGTGGTGCTTCCAAGAGAAAGCCAAGACTAAAGCCATTTCTCCCGAGCTTTAAATCCTCTCTCTCAGTCACTCAACCATGCTGCAGCAAACCTACCCTGGACTGAGGGTTTAAATAGCTGTTAGATTTGCATTTCATTATGGAAAAATTAAGACTTGCAGAGGGCAAAAAGGATCTGTAATTGTACCTGGAATATTCAGTCCCCAAAAGGCAGTGGCTAGCAGTGGGAGGCTCCCTTTGTTGTTCAAAACAGAAAACCCTTAAATCCTGCCATTCCTGCAAGGAGTTGTTTCAGCAAGGAGAATAATGATATTTTTGCAGGTTGCCAAAGTTTTGCTGTAGAAGAGCCTCTTGGCAGCAGATCCACTTGACTGGATGAGCATTACCGAATTTCCTGGTTGATCTGTTTGTCTCTGCGTGGTGCCATCTTTTGATGGTGTTACATTATAGCCCCTTGTTCTTATGATAAATTATTTTAATCCATCATCAGAGCCCACTCCTGCTCCGGTGATGGATTGGTGCTATGCATCATCAGGGCGAGGAGCACTGATAATGCACCATTTGAACCCCCACTGACGGTGGAAAAATCTGCCAGAAGAGCGAGTTTGCACTGCACCAAAGTGCAACCAGAGATAAAGGTGCCATTACATCCCACAGGAAAAATGCCATGCAGAAGAAGCAAGGCCAGCTGCTGTGGCACCCTGGGGAAGAATGAAGATGGACACATGGCCAGCAAGCCAGGTGGCAGGGCCTGGCCCTCAGGTAAGTGCAGGTGTCCCCCGCTGGGCTCCTTTCTTGTAAAGCCACACCTCGTGCTGCAACTGTGAGGATGAACATCAAGAAAACACTGACCATCAAAGAAAACACACGAGAAACTGAGCAGTCTGTCATTCACCTCCAGGTAAATCCATAATACAGAACATTAAACAATATTGGCGTCATCAGAGCCAGGGCTCAACTCACCCTGTGATTTCAGCACTAAAAGTGAACGAGGCTATTGGCTCTGGGTTCTCCAGGGACTGCTCTGCACTGCACATCCAAAAGTGTCTGTGAGTGCCTGGGGATCGCTCTCAAGCAGAGAATTTTCCACGCTCTGAAAGGCAAACCACAGAGCCCAAGTATGGAAGTTGAATTTGTGACCCCTGTATATGAGGCTGGCACTTTTGGACCCAGCCATCTGCCTCTCTCTGTCAGAACTGTCACACTTGCTCTTCATGCTAGTTGAGCTGTGTCAGCATTTTGCCTACCCAATTTTTCTAAGGAAGGTGGAACAAACTTTCTAAACAAGCAGTGATGGAGAAATCTGCTGTGATTTGCCAGATTTGGGGACAGGGTTAAAGTTTTAGAAGGAGTTTTGGCAAGGAAAGGCATGTCATGAACAACAGGACTATTAAACAAGAAGTTATGCATTAAAGCTGATGATTTGTTGTGGATTTGGTGGAAGAAAGGCTTTCTTCTCCTTAAGTGCCTTTGGCACATGGACTGGCCTGTCCATGGAGTTTACTGAAACAGGGAAGGGAGGGGTTCATGTGTGGAAAAAGCAGCTGTTTCCCCTATTGGTGCAAATCACCTGTCCCCACATTGCTTGTCCCAGGTAGATATTGAGGATTTGGAACCACTGATGACATTGAGACTTTCTCATCAACTTTGGTGAGCATTTCACCAACTTACTGAATCACCCCCATGTTTATCCCATGTCACCTTTGTGTTGTGCAGAGAACGATCCCAGGCAAGTACCAGGATTGCAGTTAATTATTCATGTAGTGCACTAATGGATAGTTGGTCTATGAACTAAACTTCCTGAAGAATATAATAGCAATTATTTTTTTTTAGTGCATCCTCTGAAGAACAAGTCTGAGCACATCTCCTGTCTGGCATTTCCTCTGCAGTCACTGTCTCTTCAGCATGGGCCTCTCTGCTGCCTTTGACCTGATCCCTGGAGAGGATCCAGGATGAGATCTGACCACGAAGGGACAGATGACACAGAGCTCCAGGTTCTTCTTGACTTCTGACTGAAACACCTCTGTCAGCCATCCCAGGAATATGCCCCAGCAGCTGTGATTTATTGCTGTGTTATCATGCCTGTCTGCCTCATTACAGACTTTGAATTTTATCAGGCAGCCTGTCCTCCAGTGTCTGGTAACCAATTACTGTGGTCTGCAAAGGAGCCCGAGGTACTTTGCCAAACACTACTAATAAACTGGGAAAGAGCCTGAGCACAGCTTCAGGTTGCCTTAAGGAAATTCCAGGGAGCACTTTCCACTTTATTGTCTCGTTCACAGTATGAACTGGGAATTATCTCAAAGAGTCATTCTTTACACAGAACTAAAGTCCCCTTTAAAGATCGTGCCACACTGGATTACTGCTCATGGACTTGCCTCCATCCAAAGACTGCTGAACTCAGTAGGAGTTTTTTAAATGACAACAGTGAGAGCAGGACAGCCCACAGTCTGAAACCAGATACTTCAGAAGAATATGAAAATAGTTCTTTATTCCTTTTTCTTCTACAGCAGCTAAAGCTGGAAGGAAAAACCAGAATGGCCAAGTGCCTGCACTACCAGGGCAACATGTACCTGTTGCTCCACAGTTGTGGAAAAAAAAGTTAATCTTAATGGGTAAAATAATCAATAATGCTTTTTGCAAGTCCTCTGCAACAAAGTGAATGTCATACGAATGTGTAGCATGTGCTTTTTTTGTCCATATTTTAATATCTTCTTTTAAGGGTGGCTTGTCCTAATGGTCCAAAGAGGAATGAGCTGACATCTGTAATGCAGAAGTGACCACCAGCCACCCTCCCTCAGCCAGAATTGTTCTCTTAATCCTGCCTATTTCTCTTCTTTCTCAGCACTCCAAAGGGTGCTCTTGCTGCCTCAGATGACTTGGTGTAAAAGGTGAGCAGACTGGGAGCCCTGCTCTCCAACACAGCTGTGGGGAGCTCAGAGCTGCCTGCTCACATCCCCATGGACACACTCTCTCTCTCTTTCTCTCTCTCTAATTTCTCTCTCTCTCTCTTTCTCCTTCTCTCTCTAATTTTTACTGCAGGGCAGTGTTCTAAAAAGTTTTTTTCCAGGTTGTAAAAGACCAATTCCATAAAGGAACGACTGAGTGCTACAATGACTTGATTTGTGGCTTCCAGGCTCCAAAGCTGTAATTTATTCAGACAATTAGCAGCAGCCCTATATTCTTGACAAATTCTTCACTTGTGTGCAGCTACTACACAACAAGGTGCTTTTAAGAACTGTGCCTTATGGATTAAAAGACTCCCCCCTCCTGTTTCCTCCTTATTTGACAAGTTCTTTTCACAGTCAATGGAAATTAATACAACAGGTTAGAGAGGTGATACACAATGATCCAGCCAGCCAAGAAAGCATTGTCTGAAAAGAGCAAGTGGAGTGCCCACAGGAACGTTCAATACACAAAAGGAAAAGCTTCAGCTTTGCCTTTTGGCGAAGTTATTTCACCCTTTGCCTCACACAGTCCTCCAGTTCCTGTAGCAGATGTGACTGTGATGCTGTTAGTAAGTGTCAGTGGTGTATAGTGCAGGTTAGCTGTCCAAAAACACATCTGAACACCTGCCATGGCACTCAGGTGGCTCAGCCAGGACTAAAACCCAGCCAGAGCATCAGCTGGCCCAGCAGGGTGTGCCTGTAGAGCCCCCCACATGAGATGCTGAGACCCACAGGGTGCATTTCAATCCATCCAGACCCTTTTCACACACAAGCCAGAAGGCAAACCAGAGTTATAAAATCCAGCTCTAAATCCTGACCTCCTCCAGCAGTGCTGAAGGCCAGCCTGGAGCTGGGTCAGGGTCCAAATCCTCTTCAAACCACGACCTTGCCTCTCAAGAGCAAAAACCTGCTGGATTAGGGCTTTGCTCCCTGCCACAATCTGCACTGCTCCTTTTCTGGGGATCTGCTGAAGCTTCCACATCGCTGGCAGGATGAGCAGCCTTTCCTCCAGCCCATTCTGACCCCAGCCTCTCTCAGCAAAACGAGGACAAGAGCAATCAAATCACTGTGGACTCGGGCAGAAACCTCTTTCACTTCATTGCAGGGGAAAACCCTGAGCTGGTGCTTGGACTGGGTTGTGGGGTGACATTGGCTTGCTCATCTCACTCTAAGAATGTTTGGAGCTGCAGCAAGACCTCTGCAGCCTTCCTTGTGTGGTGGAATTCAACGAGCTGCACCACTGACTTCATGCTTTATAAATTACAACAACTGAGGAAAACAATTGGAATTCAGCAGACTGAAATTTGTTACCATGAAATTCTGACCAAACTGCAAGAACAGATTTTTTTTCACTGACTGTGAGCAGAGAAAAGGAGGTTTAACAGGCCAAGTATTCATAATAACTGATTCATCTGCAGCTCAGATGATGGTGTGATGGGTTCCTTAGAAATACGTGGAAGGTTACAGAGGTGTCCCTAAAATCTGCAGGACTTGGCCCATCAGTTCTTTTTGCTCTGAACTATAGAGCATTCCCTTCAATAACAGCAGGGCTTCTCCCTGCAGCAAAGGAAAATTCAAAGTATTTGGCCTCATGTGGCCAAACAAAGCGTTTGTTCAGTGGAACTAACTTAAGCAAATTCCTCTTAATTAATAAACAGACGTATTCTCTTTCAACAAAAGCAAGATTGCTCTTGAAATATAATGAATATCGTTTTAAAGATTTTGTCTTATTTAGGAATGGATTTTTTTTCACTACACTAAAAGGTGAAAAGGTACAACAGAACAGTGATTGAGTCAACAGATCTGTTAATTGCAAATAATTTGTAATAGCGAATCAAAATACATTTTGGAAAATAACATCAGTAAGTTGAAAGAATGAATAAGGCAAAAAGAGAGATCCATGGAAAGGAAAGCACACTGGTGCAGCAGGCTCTGGTCCTTTCCCTGCCTTTAACACACCTCCCAGGGATGTGTCTGCTTTTCCTGGCCTGGATCCTGTGGAAATGGATATAGTTCCACTGATTTCAGGACAGGTGTGCTGATTGACACCCACTGGTGATGTGACACCTTGGTGTGCAACCCTCAGACATTAATGAGGCAAAAAAAAGCCATTTTCCTTGGAAAGTTAATTTGTAATGCCAGGAGTGTTTGTTATTTATTTTGGAGCTCACTTTATTGGGCTTTCTTTTTCTTTTTTTTTTTTCTTAAGGAACAAATTTCCTCTCCCCTCATTCATTGTCTCCTCTCTCAGCTACCACCTTGGTTTGGGTTAATTTCCCTAAACAGAGACATAAATACCCTATCAGATTTTCTCTTTCTTGGCTGTAAGTCAGGCCTGCTGTGCTGTGAGAGCTTGTGGAGCTGCAGAACCTGTCTCTGCAACAGCAGCTGTACTTTACATTTAGAAAAGGAGTCAGAAAAGACCTATATTTTTTTTTCTCTTCAAGTCTTCAATAATCATATAATTTAAACAAAGAAAAATCTAAAATAAGAAAAAAAAAGTAAAACAGAGTGGGGGAAAATAAACCAAATCAAAAGAGAAGGGAGGGATGGGATGGGATGAGCACATCTCATTTCTTCCAGCTTGCAACGTCTTTATTGTCTCAGGTGAGAAAAGCCACCAAGAACCAGGAACACGTGGAACAGAGAAAAATCTTAAAAAGACTGGTGTGAGGAAAGTCTGGAGAAGATCTCTCCATTATCAGTCCAGGTTTCTCTACCAAGGAGTGAGACTGTGCCAGTGCCAAACAGGGTTTGGGGGGCCAGTGTGGGGTTTTGCTTTGCTGGCAGGCACCAGTGCAACCCACAGGAGCTGCTGGGCAGCACTGGTCAGGACACAGGGAAAGGGGATCTTCTGCAGGAATACTTTTGGCATGCTTTATTAGAGCAGAGAACATTTCATCCACCTCCACTTACCCCTGCTCAGAGCCCCCCAAAAGGCAACAGAGCCCCTACAGTGAGGACTGTTTATTTTCTGCTCAGTTGGAAAGCAAAGGTCCTATTACTGTTAGAGGGAGTTACAAGTATTCATCAAAGAAAGAAATGACCCATAAAGGCAGTTAAGTTAGTTTTATTCCTGCTGCATAAGTCAAACTCTTTTCTATATATAAAATGATGGGGTTAGAAAAGGATATTCATCGGGCAGTCCACTGATTTGATTGGCTACACTTCCCCAAGCACTTTATAATTTGCAGTTATAAATAAGTATGTTTTTAATAATCAATTGGTATTTAAATAACATACAATAACTGTCTTATTAAATCCCACCTTTTAGAATGAATAAGCAGCTAGACATTAAAGACATGGGTACCAAACAGCCACAGGATTTCAGACCATTTTCTTTTTTATATACAAGCCATAAATATCAGTATGGAATTAGCTGGTTAGCCAAGGCCCTGGATGAAGCCAGCAGAAGACCCTGCTCTCTGATGATGCCTTTAAGTGATCACATACTTTTCTGGTACGATGACTTTTGAAACAATAACCACATGTTATTTTCTTTGGCCACCTCTTACAGTTCAAAAGGGGCGGCCTCAGACTCCAGGGTTGCAGTAAAGTAATGTGTCCTCAAACCAGAGCCCAAAAGCAAGGACCAGCTAATAGCAGGTTTGAGCTGCTTGGTCTCAGTCAGCTGGGTCCACACTATTTCCAGCTGTGACGTTCATGCATTGCCTCAGGAAGGGGAGAAAAAGTCCCAAGAATTAAAAGTCCAACCTACACAAAAGTGATTGGCTCTGCCTTTCTTTGAGAGGACACATGTATGCACAAGCACACTCTTCTCCCTTAATGTTGCAAACTGGGGGAGGAATTCAGCATGTCTGGGTTAGAGAACAGCACTGGGTCACTGCTGGGAATTGGAGCAGCATCCTCCACTGGTTCCCAAACTTCATCCCTCCTCCTCTGGTCTCTCAGGGCAGGCTGGTGCCAATACCTAAAGCTCTCTTTCAACCTGAATATACTTGGACAGAGAGGTACTTTTGTGGCAGGGGTGGATACACCGTCCCGGGACAGATGTCCACACAGGTCAGAACATTCCATGAGTGCTGGATTTACTCCTGTCCCTCACCCACAGCCAGACTCCCACACCTCCTGCTTCCAGCAGCTCACCCAACCCCAACCCTTGCCTTCCTCTTTTTTCTTTTTTTTTTTTTTTTTTTTTTTAAATTCTTTTTTGTTTGTTTTGGTTGTTTTTTTTCCTTTTAACCCCCAGCTGATCCAGATTAACTCCTTGGCACAGAGCCCCTCTGGAATTTATCACCACTGCACCGTACAGTCAATCAAGGCCGTGAGGCTGGGCTGCTGGTGACCCACACCAGACCCTGCTCTGCCCGCTCCAGACCCTGCTCTGCCAGCTCCAGACCACGCTGTGCCAGCTCCAGACCATGCTGTGCCAGCTCCAGACCATGCTGTGCCAGCTCCAGACCACGCTGTGCCAGCTCCCAGAGCACCTAAAGCACCGCCAGCCCTGCACACCTGCACATCTCCCCCCACGTTCTCCCTGCAGAGGACACAACCAAATCACAGACAAAGTTTACTGGATGCTTGCTCCAATAACTTTTCCCATCACACTTTTTTCCCCTGTTATTATTTTTTCAGCCCCCTCCCACTGCC
The DNA here is from genome assembly GCF_003031625.1 of Empidonax traillii. Taxonomy (NCBI): domain Eukaryota; kingdom Metazoa; phylum Chordata; class Aves; order Passeriformes; family Tyrannidae; genus Empidonax; species Empidonax traillii. The sequence continues at coordinate 825,493 of NW_020955353.1, forward strand.
CCCCCACTCCTTATTTTATTTTAGGCGCCTCTGAGAGTTCAACTGTCGCCCGAGGCTTCAAACTAATTTTCTCTTCAGAAATGATTGCAGAAAGCCGCATGCATAATAAATCCCGTTATTGCTCTTGTTATTAAAATAGGTTGTTAGGGATGTGGACTTGGAGGCCTTTTTGTCTGATGACAGCAGTTCTTCTTAGCTTGGCGCTTATGGCTTATTGACTAAGGCTGCCAGGTTCAAAAAAAAAAAAAAAGAATAAGAAAGGAAAATCAAAAAGAGAAGGAGCCGAAGCTGCTGTTTAACAGTGAGAAAGTTGGGATGATTGGAGGCGGTTCTTTTAATCATGTCCATGGGCCGTGTTGCAAAGACAGTGAATCTCCAGCAGCTCCAGGGCTGTACCGAGGGCCCACAGAGAGCATCTGTGGGGAGCTCCTTTCTGAAGCGATGATTAATTAATATTTCTTTGACATGATTTATTTGAATGATTAATTAATAACCTGTGACAGCCAGGGCTGCAAACCCTCACCGTGCTGGGCACCCTGCGAGCCCCGGTGACAACCAGAGCTCTGATGAGGAGTCTGATGGGAGGAACAGGCTGAGGGACTGCAGGGGAAAGTGAATAGAACCATTCTCCTTTTTCAGCTGAGGGGCTGACCTGCATGGCAGCAAAGTGACTTGCTCAAGGGCACCCAAAATCTCAGTGTCAGGACTACTAGTTGAAGAAACACTTGTAAGTTCCTGCTTGGCATGTTGGCCATCAGCTTGTGTTTCCTCACCTCATTCCAACAAACCACACATCTATCCAGCAACCTGAAAGCTTTAGCAAACCAGAGCAGAGCAGCAACCCAGGGGATTTTGCTGCCCAGACTGTAACACCGTGGTACTCCAGGCCTTGCTGTCAGCTGGGAGGCACCCACACAATCAGCCAGCTCAACCTCTGCAGCACAGAACTGCCCAGGCAGCACAGACAGCAAGCTCAGGCAGCAGCTGCTGCCTCTCATGTCACATTTGTCCCTGGAACAACTGGATCAGGTGCTCTGGCTCTGAGATATGGAACCACACCTCAGTGGGGATGTACCATCTCATTCCCGTGCCAGTGGGCTGAGGTGTTGCTGGGGACTTCAGTGTTGCTGGAACTTGACCTGCTCTGTTCAAGGACCATGTCACTGTCTAGGTTAGGCTAAAAAGAGGTGCTATAAACCAGTAAGACAACTGAATGTAACAACACAGAAGAATAAAAAGAGCTAAATCTAGGAAACACTATTACCCTGAGGAGAAATGTGGTCACTCAAAAGCTGTCAAGACCAGCTAAATGCAAAGACTCCTGGAGAAAATATAGAGTCCATTAGAGAAAATACAGATCCAGGTGCATATTTAACAGGTTAAGAGGCCCTCTTTGCAATTCTAGATCAATTAATTTACGGTATCCATTTGAGTGTGGACGCTGACACAGACGTGAGTTAATGAAGTTGGACATTAATACCTGAAGAGCCCAAATTGAAAACAACAGGTTTGGCTTCAGTGAGGAGAAAGAAATTCATGCAGAGCTTCCTTGCCCATGTTCCATTTCCAGGTGGATTTTGAAGAATGCAATTCATGCCCCAGCAATACAGGAGCAATTACAGAAATGGAAAATGACCAAGTCATTCTCAGGTATTCATAGAAAATTGGCATCTCCTGAATATTGAATTGTACGAGGTCCCAGCTTTCTATAAATACAGAAGATCAATAATTATCAGGGAAATGCTTTGCTAACGTCTCAAAGTTGGCAGGACTGAAATAAGAAATGCCATTTACATGTTACTGCCTGAAAGAGAGAAATAGTCTCTGCTGTTCTCTTGATGAATACAGCACTTGGCCTCGTGGGGAGGAATAATTATGGGCTGTTCCATTTGCACACTCAGGAAAGCAGTGAGGGAACAAATGCTGGCTGCAGCTGACTTGTTCTCCATGATGAACAGCACACTGCTCCCAGCCTTTGGGCCCACAGAGCTGCTCCACCACAGATCTCATGGGGACACGGTGTGTGAAACAGCTGCACTTGACAGCTACTTGGAGAGTCACTGAATAACAAAAATGTTTATTGCTAACCATCCAAAGGTCTTGGGGCACTTTCCAAAGGAGATAACATCACCAACCTTATTGTACAGGAATGGACCAGAGGAGGAAACCACTCAAGCTTTTAGGAGTAGGGTCAGGACATGAACTAGTGTTGATGCCACTCGATTCTGAGCATCAGACTCCTGCCTGTTTACTTTCTTCACTTCTTTCCTGCACCTAGGGATGCTACAGAGGCAGCTGTGCAGTCCAAGGACTGCAAGTTCTCCCTTCCCCAACTTCATCATCTTAGTTTTCTTCACTGCAGCAGACTTCAGAGTTTGAGAGAATAAAGGCAGAAGGGAATAAATAAGCTAGAAAACATATCATCATCATTACAAACATAAAAAGCTACAAATCTGTCACACTGCAGAAACTCTCACTTCATTGTTACTGTGATTTATTGGGGAGCTAATTTTAAACAAGTTTTCTTTTCCAAAACCACAACACAAAAACAAACTGAATAAGCAAGCCAGAGGACAGAAGCTAGTTGCTACCGGACAATTTAAGCAATAATCTCATTTGCTTTGTAGTATAAAAAGCAATAAAGGGCTGTTTACTGAGTGAATAAACACTGAATGAATCACAAAAAGCTCTTTATTGCGATTATACTCCAAGGCAGAGGAGATTATTGTTATTACACAAGATTGCACAATGTGAAAATTTAACTCAATGCGCCAGATTTTCAGACTGTTTCAGTGGCACAATTGTGTTCGGGGAGTACATTGTGTCTAATCTTAGCAGGCTGTTTTGACAATTCTGCATGCAAATCAGGTGGTGGGGTACAAATGCATTTAATTAACTATTTACAGCCAATTTATGCGAGCCTGGTGGCTGGACACGTGTTTTGCACAAGCAATGGCACGTTGAACTGGCTGCAAAATCAGTTGCCCTGTGTGATCCACTCAGCCCTGCAGAACATCCACAGAGCTTGTGCAGTGAGGAGCCTCCCAACCACGCGTTCAGCCACAAGGTGCACGATGCCTGCTCCTCCTGGGGCAAACCTGCACAGTTTCCATGCAAAGTTCCTTTCAAGGAGGTGAGAAGGGCAAGGTAACCTATAAAACCAGCCCTGATGAGTGGAGCATCTTTCTCTCTCCTCTCCCTTTATGTGTTTCTGACGTTTTCTTCTTGCCAGGTGGTTTTAACCTGCAGCCCTGATAACGTGGCTGTGCTGCAAAAACTAAAGTTGCTTTTGGTTTTTGCTCCCCACCCCCCATTTGGAATGCCTCAGCCACACAAGGAGGGGATAGAAGCAACATAATGTTTTATTGGCAGTCAGTCTCATCAGAAAATAATAATCAAATCCAACTACCTGGATGCAGTCAAAAAAGCCTAATAATGTTTTTCCTGAATTGTAGGTCTGCTCCATACATTTCCTTTGATTTCTGAACAATCCAGTAAGCAAGCAAGAGGCTAAACTCACAAGAGTCATTTGGAGCAAACAGTTCAAATTAGCTCTGGTATTTGTCCAGTTTTGGGGGCAGTTAAGTAGATCCCAGGGATTTGGGTTTTATTTATTTTTAAATGAACTTAAACAGCCTCCTGATAACATCCTTTGTGAAGCTCACATTAATTCAGCACTAACAGCAAGGGGAACAGGCTCTGCAGAAACAGCTTCAGTGCTGATATTTGAAAATATGGCCTTTTGGATCTATTTTAAGCCAAACCTCCCATGTGGAAAAGAGGCACCAATTTGGATTACTCAGGTAAAGAGGAGGAGTGTAGGAGGTTTTGTCATCAGCATTTCCTCCCCTTGCTTATCTTATTACCAATATAAGGAAAAAGCAAGAGCTGTAATTGCCAACAAGAGCAAATGATGGTTAAAGTAAAATAAAAAAAAAACAAAAAAAAGAAAATATAGAATATTTTGAAAATTGTACAGGAAAGAAACCCCACCACAGACCTTAAAAATATCAATTGCCTGAGCTCAAAGCAATGGATTTATTTTTCAAATTGTTAAATAAACATGGCACAGGAACGGAGGGGGCTGCCACAGATGAGAATAGAAAGTATTTTGTTCCTGATAGTTCTAAATCTCCTTTGAAGGTTTATTTTGTGAAGGCCGAAGCTTTCAAGGTCCTGAATTCAATTCCTTTGGGCTCCTGGCCTCAGTAAACACTTTCATGAACTACCAGTGGGGAGAGAGGAGCTGGCCTTGGAGAACAAAGCCTTCATGTTCAAGACACGATTTCTCTGAGTAAGCTGTGGTTTTGGCTGTTCTGCTGAAACCACTTACACCTGGTTTACTTCAGCAGTGCTGGGCAGGATATGGTAAAAGACCTGGAGTGTTGGGACCAAACACACCAGATGTTCCTCCACTCACATTCCCTGTCGCAGCGAAACTCCGTCCCCCTCCTCGTTCCCTTCACCACAACTCACCAATCTAAGCAGAACATTAGTTTTTAAGTACACCTATTTTTTTCTCCCAGCTCTGACTCTCATTACCCTTTTGGCCAAGTCCAAGTTAGCTGTAATTCTCCTCAGCAGCGAGGCTCCTGTTAGCATTTGCTGCATTTGATAACTCCTGCTCTTCTGGGTCTATTTTCACACTCAGACCAAGAGTTGTCTTCTGACAAAAGCCAGGGCTGAGCATTGGCCTCCCCATTTTCCAGTGCTGATATGTGAGTGAGACAACCCTCCTGGAAGGGTCGGCACAAGCAGGGCCTTGCCTGTATTCTCCCATCAGGACACATGGTCATGGATAAAGCAGTGATGAGCAGGGGAGGAAGGCCTTGCATTACTCAATAAAACCTCATCAGATCAAGTAGGAAAAGCAGCTAACATTCCTAGTGGATCTATCTAAGGTTTCATGCTAGTATCTCCTGAGACAGGACTCAAGGAATACAAGGCTTACAAATCCTCAAGCTGCTTAATAAATCTTTTAGGTGATCTCCCTTGAGTAGGTACAAACCATTCTCTTTCTGAAGACGTAAGAAGAAGAAGGAGTAAGACCTCCAAAGCTGACTTGAGTTTTCTTCTAGATCAAGAAAAATCATAAGCCACAGAAAACAGATTAAAAAAAAAAAAAATCCAGTAAAAGATCACACGTGCTTGTCAGAGCCAGCTCAGAGCAACCTTCACGTGCTCTTCCCAACTCTTCCTCAGACCAGCAGAGAAGCTTCTTCACCTGTCAAGGTGATGAAACCCAAACTATTACAGCTACACAGTCAGCAACAACTCACTGAGGAGTGAATATGATTGGTGTGACCTGCAGGACAATGATGTTTCTCCTGCAGGAAGGAGCAGAATGGATGTGTAGACCTGTCCATGGAGCTCCAGTCCACCAAAAAGCAATGACAACAGCAAACACTGAAGATAACTGGGCTTATTCTGATGTCCAGCTAGGAACTGGATTGTCACTGCACCTGTAGACTTCAAGGTTTATTTTTGCCTCTTTAATTTTTGCTTTATCTTTTTCCCTGGCACCAACCTCTGCATCATCTTAAATTCTGATCAGTCGAGGTTAGCTGCAACTTGTTGAAGTTATATTTAAATAGAGAAAGAAACTGTACCAAACAGTGCCAATATTTCCTGATCTTCACTTTTTGTGACTTGTCTCCCTCTTCAATGCATGCTGTGCCCCCCAGGTCAGGAGTGTACAGTGCCTGTGATTTCCCTGTGGGTCTGTAGATGCTACACTAGCACAAGAAATACCTGACAGTGTTTAAATGCTGACATCTGGAGTTCACTTGTTGAGAATTTTATAAGGGGGGAAAAAAAAGCTCACTTTATATGTAATTTTACATGTCACAGCTTTGTTTTTCCTTCCCAAATATCATCCCTTTCCCTCAATTGGTCAGCCTTCTGTTGTGTGCAATGACTGTCATCTTGTGAGTGTTGTAATTGCCTTTTGCAAGATCAAAACCAGGTACAGTACTAAAAAAACCCCCCAAAACAACCACCTAATGGCACAAATGCTGCATATACAGCACACAGATCTTTGTTCAGCTTCAGAGGTGGGAGTGGACTGGCTTGAAAGGAACAGCCTGTGCTCCTTAGCAAACTGTTATTGTGGAAAAATATTTAGGCCTTGTTTTGTGATTTAAATAGTAAAAAACTTACATCTATGCAGTTTTATCAAAAGTGATTTCAAAGGCCTTCACAGCACAAGCAGAAACTATTCTGCTCAGTCCTGAACTGCAGCCAGCCCTGGGGTGAAGCAGCACAGCTATTTAAAAGTGATTTACAACATGAGGTTAAGAGGAGCATTCAATGCAAATGAACTCACTGGATGATTTCTGATGGCTAACATGCCATTAGCCTTTCTTATATCAAGCCAGCATCTCAGGCTTTTGTGAAAACCACCATGATTTTCTTAATAAAAGAAAAATATAAAAGCTCAAAGGGCTTATCCAGGTGGAGCTGGGAGGGAGGAATTGAATTCTGTTCATGAGGTGCTCTCCAGATGAAATTTCACTTACAAAAGAAGGCAGGTTTAAAAAAAAAAAAATAACCTGTCTGGGTGGATCCTGGCAGAATTGCCTAGACAGGGGACTTTCCCTGCTACCCTGCACTAACTTGTCCCATTAATCCTTCTAATTTCATGTATTCATTTTTACACAGCTTAGCTTGTTCGCTGCATGCCAGTACAAATCATCTTTTCTCCTCGTGCTGCTGTCTCTGACAGGACCTGGCTGCTGCTGCAGTAACTCATCAGCTCTGGCAGCTGGGCCACTGGGATGCAAAGCTCTTTTGTCCCCTTGGGGTGCCATCGATACTTTATTAAGAGTTTGCATCCCTCTTTATCCAGGGAAGTGATGGACTAACTGCATTTTCCTTCCTCTCTAGTGGTCTCTGAGGACAATAAATAAATAGATATTCTCTAAAAATGTCTAGTAAATAATGGCTGAAGGAGAATAGACTCATAATTTATCTAGGTTTTCTTAAAACTGAAATTTGTTTTAAAAAAAAATGTATGTTTTAAGTATCACTTCCCCACTCTTTTTCCTGAAGACATATCATAAAATAAGTTAGTGACACATAACTGAGATTTGTTTGCACTGAGTATCCAAAACTCTGTCTCAAAAGCCAGTCCATCCACCCATCAGATTTTGCAAATATAAGCTCTAAACCATTTCAGTCAGGACCTGGATGTGGTAAGTCCTCCCTTCTGTGAGGGATGCTTGGCCATTTCATTTGAGGGCCAAGTTCTGACATACAAACATCTGAAGACTCACCAAAGCTTCAAAGCCAATTGTTTAAATTCCCCCAAACCCATGCTGGCTCCCTTAGGCTGGCAATGCTCAGTTTGTGCTTAATCTGAAGTAAAGGACAGGCAAGTCCTCAGTGAAGTCCAGAAGGAGCCACTTCCATCTCCTGCAGTTTGCAGTTTTATTCACTGAGTGCCTCTCAACCTGCTCAGGGCAGAGGAGCCTGGGTCCCCATGGCTGTGACCTCCCAGCTGCTCCTGGCAGTGCCTTCAGCTCAGCCCACTCACCAGGCACTGGTGTGATGTGCCCTTGGTCCACTCAGAACTTCTCCATCAGCTCTCTTTATTCTGATGGATGGTGCTGTAATTACTTGGCTGTAATTGCTCTCCATCCCCCAGCTTCCCTGAACATATTCCTGGGTCCATATTCACCAATAAGCTGCTATTTCTGGAAAGAGAGTCACTGTCTTCCCAAAAAAAGTTCACCCTGTTTGTCAGTCTCACCTTTCTTCACTCCCCCTCTCTCCTTCAAGACAGGAAGACTTAGGAATAAAAAAGGTTTGTTTAGCAAGTTAAACTCCAAGATTACTTTAAACAGAAGGTTATGAATAAGACAAAGCACAGGCCTTCAGCACTGCAGTTGGATCATTCTCTAATTGTCTTGATTAGAATTCAGCAGGTCTTGCCCTGCACTTCAGAGTGCACATGGCAGCATTTGGGAGATAAATGCAAATACCTGCAGCCCAGTGTTTCATGATTCCCTGCTGATGCCCACAGGGGTAAAGGCTGTCCCATTTCCTCACATCATATTTTAAGCAAATGTTTCCTTCCCATCTCCAGTCTTGTGGAGTTTGCTATCAGCACCCAACCTCAGAGACACCCTGAGTTCACACACCACATTTCACAGCCCAGTTAGACCCACCTAATTTCCTACTGAGTGTCAGGAGTATCTGTGCCCCACACTGCTCAGGGCTCCAGTGCTGTGCCCCATGAGGGACTCCAGTCCCAGCTTTCCCAGCTGCTAAAAGAAGAGTTGCCAGTAGGTCAGAACTTCCTCCATACCCACAGGCCACACACGCTGCCTCTCCAGCACCTTCCCCCTGGGCTGCTTTCTGGCACTTCCCAGTCTCATGAACTTTGTTCCTTTTATAGTGGAGCCTGGAGGATGAATATTTGCTTCTCCACTTCCTCCAGAACCCCTTTTTGAGATTGTAACTGCACCTCCCCTACACCATCTCTTTTATTTGTACATGAGAACACATCAGACACAACACCTTGAGACTCTTGATTAGCCTCTTCCTAATTACCCTTACCACAGCATCAGGAAAGTAGGAACAACACTGGATGTAAATACACTACAGAGGGTTCAACTTCTGCCCTAGTAATTCCTATTGCTTTCTCCAGGCTGTGTTTCCTTTGAAGAGTAAAATATTCTCTGTCTCGTTTCTGATACTCAAAATAGAGGAATCTAACTTTTAATTAATAATAGTTTCCTCAATCACCTTCCCATCTCCATAATAAGATGCAAGAGCTTCGGTTCTGGACAGGTTTAAATGCAACCTCCCTAGGATCCCAAAAAGCCACAGTTCTTTTGAAAAAAATCAGGAGAATTTGAGACATTAAAGAACATGTTTAACAACTGTTGGATGGTTGAGCTAATCCTGCCTTGAGTCACAGAGAACTAGATAACATCTGAAGGTGCCTTCCACCTCATCCTATTATGAGTTTTATTTTATACAATTAAGGATGATCAGAGAACATATTTTCCATTGGCATTTCCCAGCTTTTGAGCATTTGCAATCTTAAGAATGTTCTTTTGAGGGAAGATTCTTGCACATATGGGCACACTCAGTGCGATAAAGAGAAGATAAAGTTGTTTGAATACTGCCCTACAATCATTCCATCTGTGCCAGGAGGGTTTGTCCTGGATGCTGTCAGGCACAAAAGGAGAATCCCTCAGTCCTTTGACACTGAGTAACCCCCTGGGCCAGCACCCCTGCCCTGCCCCACATCCCCTGCCCCTCGGCAGCGAGGCAGTCAACCAGGCATTTCTGTTCAGAGGACAACACGAAGCAGCTGCTCAGTTGGACACTTGGCAGAAGACAGCAGCCCCCTCTGCTCTCCTTGTCTGGTGCTGCTCTTGGATCACTGCAGAGCCAGCCAGCTCTGCATCCCATGAGCCACTCACACCAGGTCGGGACACAGGAGCAGGGGCAGCTGCATGGCTGTAGAAAAGGAAGGAGAATAATTCACTGCTGAACCAGAAGGGACAATATTTATACAATCTGCACAGCCCTCCCTGCAGAATTCCTCACAAAACAGGGTGGGCAAATGCACAAACACTTCTGAAAATACAGTTGCACTCATGAAATGCCTCGGTTTTTTATGTCTGTGAATATGCAACTTGGACAATTCGGTTTCCAGGTTTAAAAATAACATGTTTAACCAAGCACTGGGGGCTTACTGCAAAAAAGCTCATGCTAAATCTCTGCATGCTAAGAGGTATTCACATATGATCTGCAATTTGGTCTTGAGATATCGTGGACACAACCACAAGTATCAGCTGCAGACTAAAATTCCAAGTCCATTCCTTCAGGATAGACTCAAGTTTAACGAGTTCCATTTCTGACTAAAATCTAGAGCAAAAATCTACATAAGTCAAAACAGGCTCAGTGTGAAAACTTTCCTAAAAGCTGCAGTGTGGGTAACTGGTGTGTGCACTGGGCTCTTTCCTTTAAAGGTCTGTCTTTTGCTACCTAAACGTTGTTAGGAAACCCACACTAGTGAACTGAACCAATGGCCTGGCAACAGATCACAGAGAGCACCTGAAAATGAAAGAGGTCATTCCTAAAAGTGAAACCACTTTTATCTGGGAAAGTTTACAAAGAGAAGCCAAAGGGTTGCAGAGTTCATACCTGACTTTAGCTCAGAAGTGATTCTCCCTTTGCCCAGAAATCCATGTTAAAATTTAGCCTGAATAAACTGACAACTCATATTTCATTATTTTAAATAAACTGCTAATAAACAGTCTTTAAGGGGGGCAAAAAAGCATTAAAGCAGGCATTGCTGTTTGACCTCACGCTGAGTTAGCCCATACCCATGGTCCCCTTAGACATGCAGCACCAACACAAACTGCTACAAATAAAACCCCCATCCTTCCTGGTTTTTCTTCTCTCTGTCCTGGTACAATTATCCTTCTAATCACCAGTGGCTGCCTTCTCTGCTCCAGTGTCCTTAAACCCTGACATCCACATTCCACATCCCTGGACATCAAATGTCCAGGCCCCAGCAATAGTTACTCACTGATCTCCTCATTCTTCCTATTTCTGGACTTGCAGGAGTAGTGTTCTTGTGTTTGATTTCTTGGATCTCCAGCTCCCAGCAGCATTTTTCAGTAGTGCAAGTCCTCAGTGGCACCACATGGATTTCCAAGCTTTTTTTTTTTTTTTTTTTTTTTTTTTTTTTTTTTTTTTTTTTTTTTTTTTTTTTTTTTTTTTTTTAGTGCAAACTAAAAGTCTTTAAAACAGAGGAAATTCAGCCAAATGTAAAACCAACATTAAATGGCATTCAAGCAAATGGTACTTGAAAGAGAAGGGAAAAGATTTTCTTACATTCAAGACTTCTTGAAATTTCTGAATCACTTCTCTCAACAGATTTTTGTTTTAAAAGGAATTATCTCAAATATTTTCCTTTTGCCATAATAACTGTAAATTATACATTTCATAATGATATCAGGTTAATAGAGATATATAAAGATTCAGAACATTGCTATTTCAGAATTGGACTATTTCCTATCTAAAGAAAATACTATTCCAATTCCAAGTTAGAAAGTCACCTTCAAAGGAGAAACACAGCTTTCTTTATGAGAACGTTGAAAAGTCCTGGTTCAATAATTTCTTCCAGAATCCCTTCAAATCTGAGTATTCATCAAAGCCAGCTTTTGCCAGAGAATTGGATAAATTTCACTGAAGCAGCAATCATGGAATAAACCAAAGTCCTTGAGCAACAGCAAAGTTCTTTATTAAAATAAAAAATAAAATCCCTGAATTGTTGTTGGTAGCCAGTGGAGTGTGGGATTCGTGTAAATGTCATTACTGAGTTAGCAATGTAATGATTGTGCCAGCTGTTAATTAATTACTTGTGAGATGGTCTTGGTACCCAGGACTGCCTGTGACTGGGGAGATTTGGGTCTTGCCCTAACAAATTGTGCCAGGGAGATTTAGACTGGATATCAGGATTGTCAAGCACTGGCAAAGGCTGCCCAGGGCAGTGGTGGAGTCCCCACCCCTGGAGGGATTGTGTGGATGTGACACTTGGGGACATGGTTTAGAGGTGGCCTTGGCCAAGCTGGGGGAATGATTGGACTCAAAGATCTTGGAGCTCTTTTTCCACCTAAACAATTCTATGATCTGTGAAGTGCCCTGCCCTCCCCAGCAGTGGGGTCACTTCAGCAGCTGATGAAGGTTACCCCTCCTGCACACATTTTCTGTATCACCTCTTAAAGAAATATTCTAATTCTTGAGAGTCCTTAAACTCGGTTATGCTTCCTGAAATATAACAAATAGTGAAGAATCCCTGCTCAGTCAGGGCAGACCTCTGAAACCCTTGTTTTACAGTTTGCCTGTGGAGCACAGCATCAGGAGAGCACAGAATCCTTCGCTGCTGCTCCACAGTGCTGGTTTGATATGCAGGTGACCTGCACTTTCACTGGAACTGGGACTGGAACACAGCTCTCCTTTACCCAGGGCTAGTGATTATTCCAGAGTTTGTTTGACACAAAAGGTTTGTTTCAAAGAACTGGCATTTTCCAACCAAAAGACTTTTAATGACAAAATTCCTGAACAGCTCTAATTAGACCCCACAGCTCAGCCTGAGGGATAATATTGTTACTCTCGGTAAAATAACCACCCAGCACCCCATTCTGTGTCCCTAATCCTCAGGAGCTTTGAGGGAGGAGCACTGGTGAGAAGCACAAAGATTTAGGGGGCTGTTAGGTGAGCCTATGCTGCTTCTTGGACTACCCTGGATAAATGAAACAGCTGCTGTGGGATCAAAGCTGGGGGGAAAATGTTACAAAAGCCACTGTTACCCATGTGCTACACAGTGAGAAAACTGAGAGACAAAGGATGTGGTCACCTCACCTGTCCAGCCCCAGCTGAAGGGGGAAGAACATCCTGCTGAAGGAAGGCAGCAGCACTTTGGGGGCTCCAAGAGCCACTGGAGGGGCCGTGCTGGGCTGGGGTTTCCTGGAGCATTATCCCACCCTCCCAGCAGCTCTGAGAGCAACTGGAGTTAACTCTCTAATGAGTGTAATTATTATTATGACATGCACATATATGCACATAAACTCCCCAATCCCGTGAGGTTTGTTCAGATTGTCCCAGAAAGAAAACATTTCCACTGTGTGGGCTGTGATTGGGAACACATGGACCTGCCCCCTCGCTCTGCTCCTGATTACAGGGGAGCAGAGCCCAGGGCAGAGGTTCCTGTAATTCCTGGGGTTTGGGGGCTCAGCAGTGGAATTACCTGAGGAGGCTGGAGCATCCCTGGGGTGCAATCAGTCCCACAGCGTGGGGTCAGGCCAGGGTGGGGAGGCTCAGCTCACACACACGCTGGCAGTGCTGGGAGCCACCCAACCGGGGAAAGGGAATTTCCCTGAATTAATGGCGTGGGGTACGACACGTTAGCAGCACAAACCCTTTAATACAGCCCCATGCCTTCTTCTCCAGCTCACGGCAGATGAAAGCAGGGATACCTGCAGGAGCTGGGTGTTCAGCAATGCTGGCAGAGCAGCTTGTGGGGAGGGAGCTTTAATAGCTGCACATGGAGCTTTTGATTCCGGAGTCGATTCGAGACAAAGCTGCCTTGGAGCAAAGGAAGCAAGGTTCACTTTCAACCTTGCCCAGGGCTGCTACCCAGAGATGAAGATACCAGTGAAGAAGGCTGAAACCTTAATTTAATTAACTCTAATTCCCAATGGGACAAGCTTGGGAGGTTTGGTTCAGGGCGTGTTTCCCTGAATCTGAGCTCAAGTACTGGCTTTCCAAGTTCCAGTATTTGCTTGGCACAGGACTGAGACCCAGACTGGATGTAAAGCTCAGATTCACTCAGATTTGCCCAAAGTATAAGGGTACACAGATTTGGCTCATGTAAAAAATGCATGTTTACATTTACAATGAATTTGGCCTTCTCCCACACTAAAAGGTATTTATTTAAACCTCTCATTTTGGTCATGTCTTTTCCATCTTATATTTCTTAGACTGCTGGGTCAAAAAGTGAATAAATAGGTCAAATGTTTCACAAAAAATGGAATACAGAGGCAATGTGGCTAGGGCTTGGACTCAAGAGCTCTAAATTAAGCATATTAGCAAAGACTGGTATGAATTACTATTTATTCTTATGCTCTTTGATGGTCTTTGCCTCCTTGAAGACCAATTTTCGGTTTAGACCAAGAAAGGGCAGGAAAAGGAAATGTCCCAGCTCTTGGCAGCTGTGGAGATCCCCAAGTTGAGTTCCTGGAAGCACAAAAACCTCAGAGAGACAGGGACAATGAAAACAAAATATGAAGAAAGAAATAAAATCCTCATCAGGGCCCACCAAATTCAGCAGAAAAAACAGGCATGACCCCCACGGCTTTCAGGACAATTCCATGACTCCAAGCAGGGGCACAAACCCCAGGCTGCAGATGTGGCAGTGAATTTCAAACTTGACTAATCACAAAAACAATAACAAAAACATTCCAGGACTCTCCTGTAAGACATTTAGAGCATCTTGGGTCATCACACTTCCACAGGGTGACAGATGTGTTTGACCTGAGAGCAAGGCCAGGGTGTTGTGTGGCACTGGCCTTACCTCTGTCCCACACACCACCACCACCCTGTCCTTCTTCCATGGTTCCCTGCAAAGCTGAGAGAGGACAAAACTCTCCAGTGAACTAAAAAATTGCATTCCCCCCCAAAAAAGGAAAGAAGGGTCTTGCTTCAAACCTGCTGCTGCTTCGTTCTGGTATAAAAGTTACTTATTTTCCTTTTTTTTTTTTTTTTTTTTTCTGAGAGCAATTTAGTGTGGCAAATAAAAGCCCAGCTAATTTTTAAATCAGTATGTAGCCAACTCAGCCACCCAGTAGCTCTGTCCTTGGGCAATATTATTGAAGCACACACAATCTATACTAAAGCGATCAGCTTCCCTCAGGCCTGCCAAGGGGATGCGTTAGGAGAGCCCAAAATATGACAGAAGGAAATTTATGTGCAACTTTTACACATAATATCTCATTATGACTCTCCCCAATCTTTCAATTTTAAAAATAAACGGCCTTTGTAATGATTTTACCAGGAGCACGTTGGAAGGGAGATTGAAAAAGAAAAAGGAAAGTGGCTCTGGCTAGAGTTAATTCTTTTGCTCTTCTCCTTCTCTCGGGTTTTTCTTTAATTTTCCTGAAGATGTTTCCACTCAATTTAGGAAGAAATGGAATTTCCCCCCTCCCTGCCAGCACTCTTTCTTTGTTATGCCCACGTTTTCAAAGAATGGAATGGCTGACATAATGAAGCCCTTGTCAATAGCAAAGTCATTTTGACCAGTTGGTAAATAATGAAAGTTTCCACTTAATGTGCAAGCCAATTTACCCAGGGGATGAGAGCCTGGTCCCCTCCCAGGCCATCCCTCTCACCCTGCACACAGCTGAGGGCTCTGCCTTGGAGGAACCAGAGCTCAGCTGGGACTGGAGGCAGATGCTGCTTTGCCACGAAGCACACACACTTTTGGACACCAAAGAACTGACTGCACAATCATGTCAGCTGGTGCTTGCAGGATCAGGCCCAAAATGGAATTAAAAAGGGTGGAGTAAATAAGTGTGGACAGACAAAGGGGGAAAGCCCCAGTGATGACCAATCTGCAGAACACAGGAGCCAGAGCTGAGCTCCAGGACTTGGTTTGATAAAGAAAGGGAAACACTGTTCCTTCCTTCTCCACTGAGATGCCAATTGCTGCAGGATTTTCTTCTGTTTCACTGTGGGCATCAGCAGGAATGACTCTGTGTGCTGTTCCTACTCCACAGACCACAGCCTGGCAACCCACGGGAGGGACGTACCTGAAGGGAGGATCACTTGTGAGCATTTTCGGGAACAACCTCCTCCTGGGGGGGGAAGGAAAACAAACAAAGCCAAACTCTCACAGCTCTGCTGGTAGCAGAGTGGGATGTTCTCAGAGTGGAAAGCAGAGTGGCTGCCAATGTACACTGAGTGTGGGGAGAGCGTTCCCAGGGCGGGCTGAGGGGCAGGCGACCACTGGCAGGCAGAGAGAACTGGAGCAAAGGAAGTAAAGGAGAAGAATGTACATTTATTTACTAAATGGCCATGACAAAAATAAGGTCAAAAACCACAGATAGTAGAATAAAAAATACACATTTATGCAAGAAGAGTGTGTATTTTCATTGTATTTCTGAGGTATTAGTTCTACATTTCAAGAGATAACTTGGTTTAGGCAAGGTAAAAAACCCTCTTGGAGCAAAGGCTTCAATTTCTGTGGAAATACAAAGCACTGGACACAGGAAGATACCCAAACCCATTTTTCCATTTGCAGTGTGAGGAGTCTTTTGTATTGAGTTGGTATAATTGCATCCACCACTACAGAAATCAGGCTTATCTTTGACATATTTCCTACATGGAATACGAACAAATATTCCTCTCCAAACACACTGATTTCCAAAAGAAAAGACTGACTAGAAAGAACATTAAAGAAAATTTAAGAAAGAACATTTAAGAACATTAAAAAGGGCAAGAGGCTGGGAATGAGGACAGAGCAAGGCAGGAGAGCAGAGTACACTGTGCTGGGGCTATTTCAGCCTCATCTGCTCTCTTGGAGACCTCCCATCCCAGGCCAATGTCACACTTTTACTCCTGGCAGTCTGACCACAGAGGGACCTGGTCTGGCACTTGGTCACAGTTACCTAAGGCAGCCAAAAAGTTCAGTGACTGCTTGTGGTTTCAAATCCCAGAACCCATAAAGCACAAATACAGGTTTCAAATGCGAGGCTGTGACCTCTCCACTCACCAATAAAACATGCCCAAAGTCATAATAAACAAAACATTACAATTCAGGGTGGCAAGGCATAAACCAGTCATATGTATTTTCTTTCTGGCCACTTAAGCAAATCTTAGCCTTTACCAAAAACTACCTCAGTGAACTAAGTTAGCAAAACAATCCTGATTACAACATAGGTTAAAAAAAAAAAGTCAAATAAACTTAACCTAGAGTTTCTCATGGGATGTTTTATGTTCTTGTTGTTGCAGAGCAGAATATGAGCCAGGATAAACATGGAAGGGACACAAATGTGATAATATAATGACACCTTTTATTAGCTGAAAGAAGGAAAAAGAATAACAGAACTTTAGATACATCAAAGGTCTTTTTCCTTCACTTTCAGGACGCAGAAAGGAAAAACCACAGCTTGTATATTCCTGACAATGCTCATCTTGTCAGGAGCATGAACTCACGCTGTTGGTTTTTCACGTCTCTGGACAGACAGAGAGGGAGGGGTGAGGGGAGAAAAAGAGTGGCTTTGTAGGGATGGAAGGACCTGGCAGCTGGTTAGACAAGGATCCAAATTTCCAGGTCACACTTAGCAGCACGAATAATAAACTGCAGAGAGCTGCTGGCTCCTCTCGGGGTGACACAGGGGTAACCTGGCTCAGCTGTTTGCCCGGGGTCAGCGGCAGCTCCAGCGAGCGCGGCCAGGGAAGGAGCACGGGTGGATTTGTAGGAAATACTGACCTTTGCAGGGAATGAAGATGGGCACTCCTGCGTGTCTGAGGCTCATCACAGAGGGGACGAGATTCAGAGCTGCTGGATAGAACAAAAAACCCCAGGCAAAACAAGTAAGAGGAGATAACCCCACCAGTAAAAGGGACGGGCTGGCACTCCTGTGCCTGCTGCCCATTATCAGACGCAGCAGAGCTGGTGCCGTGGGTTAATGATTTCTTTTCCATCCTCTTACATCTTTTTCAGCCCCTGCCATAATTTATTACAGCATCCTTACTTTGTTACTCAGATTGACAGAAGGGGAATAAACTTTACCCTGCAGGTGTTTTCAGGAGAAAATATCTTTTCCCCAGGAACTGGATACTAGATTTGGTGAGTAACAGCTATTTTTTCCCAACAGTTCATGACACTATAGTAGCAGACACTTTTTGCCTGGCTATTTCAGATATGCCCACCTATGCTAAAAACCATATTGTGAATACACATTTTTAAATGCAGGACGTATTTTAGAGCTGTAGGTTAGAAAGCACATTTAAAGATCTGTCCCTTACATCGATTTTAAAGCATTACATTTTGTCATCCTTGGTGCAGACAGACCAAGAAACTTAATATGTATTTATCACACAAGAACCAGATTAAGTCCATTTTACCCTTTCAAAGTAGATCTCAAACTTCCTTAGCAATGATTACATTTTTGTCAATTGACTAAAATAAAAAAGGGATTAATAGGATTTAGGGTGACTGGAAAGAAGGAGCCATCTCTAAAAGAGATTTCAGAACACAGGCAAGGCAGAGGAGATGGAGAGGCCTTTCCCAACACTTTGCTTTCTTGTTAATACCCCACCTTCATTTAGTGCAAAACTGATGCCAAATTACTTCTTTCTCTCAATGTTAGCATACATACATAAAATATGTGTATAAAAATGTGCATAAAATATGTATATAGGGATTATATAAACATATATAGATAGATGCAAAAAGGGAAAGCATGAGGAGCCTAATGCAGACAGGTTTGAGGAGGCAGCCAGCAAAGGGCTGAAGGAACAGCAGAGAAATCACCAACTAATCAGGGCTTTCAGAAGCCAAGGACAGTTCAGATGTTCACTTTTGTGGAAGGTTCACCACTGGGACAAGGACACAGCGAGAATGCCAGGTTGCAAAGTACCTCCAATGTCCAATTAACATATGGGAAATGCCACAGAACATAGTCCATAGACTTTTTTATATTTCTTTGCCACAGAAAACTGAGGAGGATGAATGTTTTTGGAGACAAGGCCTAGGGAGTAGCAACATGATGTCCAACATCAGCTTTATCTAAGTGCAGTGGACCCTTATCCAGCCCTGAGTTAAAATAGTACTCTTTGCAATAAACATAATTAAAAAAAAATAAAAAAAAAAAAGGGAGACCCATTTTGTTGCCAGTCTTGGGAGGGGTTGGGGGGCTGGTTTCTACCATAAGAGTAGCTGTAGTTCACCTGTGCACATATTGCTGCTTCCACAACAGCTGAAATGGTCCTTGCTGCGGGAAATGCAAAAGAAAGCAAAATACATAAGTGATCTATAGCACTATTTGTTGTAGCAGCTTTGGGTCATTCCACAGGTCACATATTTGTCTTACTGGATTAGCAGTGAGCACATGTGTGCATCACACACACACAGCAAATTCTTGTCTCTTTTGGTCTGTTTTTTTGGCAAAGCAGGAAGAAAACCCCATTTCTCCTTTACCAGGGCAGGACGTGGACAGAAAGCTTTGCCCCAGCACCTGCCATCCTCAGCCCAAATCCCTGCCCAGCCCTCCAAAGGTGTCCCCTTGTGTCCCACTGTGGTCCCATTAACCTGGGCCACTGCTTTAGCCTCCCCCTCCTGCCATTTGTGCCATGCAGGCTGGGCAACCAGGCACAGTCCTGCTTTTATGGAAATCAAAGACAAATCTCCCATTTCTGGCAGGATTAGCTGCCCTAAATCTCCATCACTAGTGCAGCTCTTTAAGAGCACAGTAACTCTCCACCAAATTGAATCTTCCCTGACAATTGGCAGCACATCAGAGACAATTCCCAGGCATATTTTTTCCCCTTTCCTAACAGGAAATAGGGTTTGTGTTACATTTACAGTGACCTGGAGCTCTGGGGGCAGACTAATATCTTACCTAAACAAACAGACAGTATTTCTTCTCTGATACAGGCAGATGGTCTGGGAAGGAAAGCCAACTTGGTTGTGGCCTTCCCAGCTCCCAACAGCAGAGTGGGAGGTGTCAACAACACGCAAACCTGTGAACACCAACTCGAGGATCCTCAACACAGCCCAGGGTGATGGTTCAGGAGGTTTGGAGCTGTGGGTCATGGTTTGCACTTGGTCCTTGGTTTTGTTTTAATAAATGACCATTGTCTCACCTCCTGTGGAGCTCAGCAGGGGCCCCTCTGGCAGTGTGAGCTGGGGGTTTCATCTCTCAACCCACGGTAAGGCAGAGAGGACCCGAACAGCCCCTCCTGCCAAACCTCTCCACCTTCCCGGAGTCTGCTGCACTTTCCCAGGAGGCTCCCACTTGCCTTTGTGGGGACAGGGAGATAATGCTGGGCTTTATTTGTGGTGGATTTAAAAAAGCAAACTCCAAACTGTGTGAAACGACTCTGGGGGACAGTAACTTGCACCAGATGTCACGATTGTTCAACGTCCGACTGACGAGAGAGCCTTCAGAAATAACAAACGCCTACATGTGCTTGCAAGACAAACAGTATTCAGATACTATTTTTCTTGGATTTCCCTCCCCTATACACTACTGTCTGCTTTGCCCTGAAGTGATAGCCTGTTCATCCTTTGTAAAAATCAGAGAAACAAACCCAAACTGATGGGGAAATCTGCCGATTGCCAAACTCCACACCACACGTGCATCGCGCTAACCGTGCACATGAAAAGCAGAAGTGAAAAGAAGTTTCACACCCATTAATTCCAAATGCCAAAGCACCAGAAACTCCTGTTTCGATGGCTTGCCTATCCCAGTAACAAGATTCACCTTTCTGCTGCCCAAACCCCCACTCAGCTCTGCAGCAACTGCTGTCCTGGTATAAACAGGCTTTGCACTACATCCTCAGCTTCTCCCACTGGGCACAGGATCAGGCCTCCTGAAGATCCCCTGCCTTCAGGATACCCAAGGAGAGCACAGTTTACAGCTGAAGGCAATGTCTCCCAGTCTCAGATATCTTTGGTTTCCAAAATACCGTGAAGAAACAAAACCTCTGCAGCTCCTCCCCTGCATGTCTTTGCCCCCATGGCAATGAGGGACTCCCTGGGAACTCAGGGTGAGCACCAGTGCAAGGGAGTCCCTCTATGCAACACCTTCCTGAGCCCTGACCCATCCCATGGGATTCCTGTCTGCATCCAATACAGAAAAAATATGCTTCAGGCTGCTGAGAGCCAGACAAAGTCTGCCTTCATAGAGGAAACAGGAACAGTGGCAGGAGGAGTGAAACCCAAAGTTGGATAAATGTCTGGAGCAGAAAATATTCTCTCAGGGAGCAGCACAGACACGGTGTCAGGCGAGGGAGCGATGCTGCTGGAGTGACTGGCTCTAAGCTGTTGTTTTGGCTTTTCAGTTCAACCACAAGTCTGTTCATGTTAGGCACAGACCTCTCTCTCCCTGGTTATTTCCAGGAATCAGCCATCAGCAGTTGACAATTAGAAGAGCAGTGTGAGAGCTGTGGCTGCCCAGTCTGAGGCTCTTGGGTCACTTTTTTTGCAAGAGAAACAGCTGTTGACCTTCGTTTTTCTGTGTCACTCGTGGCCATGGTGTTGGACAGCGGTATTTTAGGATGACCATATCTGTGTATGCCAACAGTTACAACACATCCCCTACAAATCTCACTGTTAGGTGGACAAGCAATGTGCCAGCCAGCCGTCACTCCCACTTGTGTGGATGCTCTCTAATCACCCCCTTCAGTAACTGGGCTAGTCCAGGGTTGAATTTGGGAAAGCAACTGAATTTTAACTCCCTGAATCTATTTTGGGGCCCCCAAAACCTCCTGCTGAAGCTCAGTGAAACCCTATGCCAGCCTCAAACGAGTGAGAATTTTCTGTGACTGCATCCTGTGGTTTCAGCTGGTTTTGCAATTAAGTTTGTGTCCTACTTTCGGTCTGAATTTCAGCTGATGCCATGCTCAGCTCAGATAAATCAGAACTCTAAAATGAAACTCAACCCCCTATAAGCCTCTTCTCTGAACTAACTGTTGCCCTACACCTTATTCTTTTGTTGTTATTCTTTTCCCCACCTCATTTCCAGTCAAGTCAAACTCTCCTCTAGTCACTCCACTTTGAACCTCCCAGAGTGTCTGGAGGTGGCTTTGGCCTTTCCTTCCAAATGCACATTAATCAGTGGCTTTGCTTTCAGCCCTCAGGTATTCCTGAAAATATAAACTCGAGCAGCTCTGTTCTCCATGGATGGGCTCTGAATCCTGGGCTCAGTGTCCCCCAAAAACCCAGCTGGTGTGCACACGTGGATGGTTTCTGCCTGGGCATTAGAAGGAGCTCAGCAAGTATGACAGCATTTGTGCAGCCTGAGAAGCCCTTTCTTACCTTCTGATAGTCCAGAGGATGAAGAAGTAGGAAGGATGAGCAAGCATTGACATGTAGAGGAGGGGTCACGTGGCTCAGGTCCTTCAAGGGCTCAAGGGCTTCACATCTTCCCGGGATCTTTCCTGATCCAGAGGTCCCAGAGCAGAGGCTGCTCGTGTATGATCCACCTGGGGAGCTCTTGGTTTGTTCTTTTGGTTTTGCAACTCCACGTGTTGCCTCCAACTGTGCAAACAAGGAGCAGAGAAATTTAACATTACAGGCAAAGTAAAGGAGAGGGAAGGAGAGTTGAGCAGCTTTTGGCTACACAGCAAAGAAGCTTGGTGGGATTTGGGCTTCGACTCAGTCATGTCCTCATTTTTCAATCCAGATGACGAAAAAGAGCAAATGCCCAAAAAAAGGGGGGGAAAAAGGAAAGACCCTTCAAGGATTGTACCTTCCAGGCCAGCAACATAACCTGTGAGAACTCAATCTGATCTGAATGTGGAGGGAAGTGTGCCTAGGACTCCAAATAATCCTGTGGTGTCTGGGAGTACCTGAGGATCTGCCCAGACTGCAGAGAAAGGGTGCCCTGCTGCAGGTCTCTCATGCTGGGCACCCCAGTGCATATCCCTGTCACAGCAGATCCTTTCTGGCCTGTATTTCCTGAGGTGGAAATTGGGATTGAGGGAGCTCTGCTCCAGCATCTGCTCCCCCCCAGGAGCTGCAGGGGCTGGTGTTTGCACATCACCCCGGGCACTGGAAGTGCTGCAGGTCCTATGATGGAGTTTGGCCAACTGGACTAAAAGTAAAAATATCAAATTACAATATTTTTTAAATATATAAAGGAAATATTAATGATGGACAAATAGCAAGTATATGTAGTGAGTAGAAAAGAATGACTTAAAAAAACCTAGAAGGCCTTACAAGCAGTTGGCATTGGTTCAGGCTGTGTATTCATCTAGACACCAGAAATCTTCACCCCAAACAAGAAAGCTGTGGAAAAGCTGGTAAAGTTTCCTTTTCTTAGCTGTGAGTGTGAGCCTGTACATGGTTCTAATTTTTTTAAGCTATCAGATAATAGCAGATGCAAAAGCTTTCCCTGAGACCCTCTCCCTCACACATGCAGACACACACCACCCAAATCAGATCCAAACAGGATGGTGTGGGCAGAACAATGGGAAGCAGACAGCATCTGGTGCTGTAAAACAAAACACACAGAAGGAAAAAGAAAAAGCACAAGCAAAGTGGTCAAGTAACTGTCTCCTTGTCTCCTTCCCTCCTCCACCTTTTTTTTTTGGTAACTTGATTGAAAACCAAACCTCAAAGCAGATCTTTGGGGTGGGGAGTCAGGGCAGGAGAGGAAGGAGGAGATAACCTGCAATTTCCTTAGACCAGGTCTCCTGCATTTTCACAGAGGTAATTTGGTGAGAGCAGCTGGGCAATGGAGCTCTATGCAAGCCCAAACTCCCTAAAATAAAGAGGGACATCTGATGCCATCCATGGACATTGATTCCACTCAAGCAAGGTTCTTTTCTATTCAGTAGCAACAGCATTTATTATTTTTCTGCTTTGAAATTGTCAGGCAGTGAGTGAGTCACAGAGTGAAAAAATGTGATGTGATTTATGTTACCCATCTTGCACAGGCAGTAATATAAAAGGTGTAAACAATACATTATTGCTGTCATTCCTGTTGGCATATTATTAAGAGTAATCAAGAATCCACTAGATTCCTCTGTCACATCCCAGTACAACATCTTTGTCTGTTGAAAATACATAAATTGTGAAAGTAATTGAAACAAGTGCAGGAAAGGCTCATGGATTGCATGCTCCTGGATCTGAAGTCAACTTCAGGTCTACTTTGTTCTCTTTTCTTTTTTTCTAGATATTAAAAAAAAAAAAAAAATTGCAGTGAAAAATCAAAGGCAGCTTTTGAAAAGTCAAAATGACATGAAATGTTTCACACCACACAAATACATGAGATTTGTCCTGCTAGCATAAGTACGTGAGGAACCAGCCATGTGCTCTACCCTTTTTATTCCTCTTAGCTGTGTAAACTACTCAAAACTGGAGGGCACATGTCATTTCCACTGACATGCGAATCATTACTGCTTTGTCTGCCAGGAAATTTGTGTAAACCAATGCTGAGTCCAGGTTCATTATATTGACATTTTTACCAACAAGTAAATTGAAAGGTTACCTTGTTGACATACCAGATGTTATGCAAACTGCTTTTCAAACCATGGTTTCCATACATCTCTATAAATAAATAAATTAGACACTTACAAATGGTGTGTGAATCAATATATGGTAAATCACCCGTTTATACACACATAGCAAAAACTACTGTGTGTAAACCCCATATTTCACACAATGTCAAAACCTCCTTTTCCACCCAGTACTTTTCATTTTCCTGAAAATAGCTGTCATCTATGTAAATGTTTTCCCTCAAGACCAACTGTTCTTCATGGTAAGAACAGTGCACAGAAACCTGGGTGCCTGAATTAGCACATGGTGTTATCAATGGGAGCTAAGAATCCAAGTGAGAGTTAGGCTATGACACAGCCTTAAGGATTTGAGTTCCTGTGTCTGAAAGAGTAGATTTGCATGTGATAAGTTCAGGCGCACTCAGTTTTTTAATATGGATTTGTTCCAGTCTGGATTAAGCCTCAGGGTATTTTGACCCCCTCCTTCTGCATTTTTTCCCTCCTTGACTCATCTCTAACAACAAAAATAAGCAAAATGCTTTTTGCCCAATGAGATACTTATTTGAGACTGACTCTGCCTTCTTGCAGATGCAAATCAGGACTGAGCTCGTGAATACAGTCTCTGTGAAGTACCTGTGGTCCAGAAGGAAATCATAAGGGTTATTAATGTAATTTTTGAATGGTGCTGCACTCCCTCAGCCCTCAAGAAGGGCTGACCCAAGCTTAGCTTTCAGGTACCTCAGGCTCCATTACTGCAGGAGAGAAAACGGTGTTTGGTCCCTGATTCCTCAGTGTCTCCCACTGCAATCATTATTTCTCTCCAAGTCCCCTGCACTGCCCGGGATTTCTTGACATGCCCAGTTTGCAAAGTATGAATGGATTCCAGTGTAAATCAGGGCAAAACAGATTAATTTCCTAAATCTCCAGTTGCAGAGAAACGAGATTTCTTGGAATGATGGTGATGCCTTCTGCCAGTTGCCTCATCCCCTAATCAAAGAAATGTCATAACAAATCAGGACCTTATATACATTCCACATCCAGACACAGAATGGGTTCAATACACTCCAAAAGGCTCCTCCAAGCTGGAAGAAACCTTGATCAATGCAGCCCCTTCTCAACCAGCTGTGACACAGGACTGTGTCTTTCCCACTTTATAACTCTTTGCTGAGTGCTCACTCTGAAATTGTTTCATAACCACATGAATTTGGAGTTTTCATTTCACCCTTGGAAGAAATGTAGAGCCTGGCACGCTGACAAGTATAACAGTGTGTAAAAGCACAATTAACTTATGCTCCCACCCCATTTTTTTACATTTCTAAGGAAGCCCTGAGATTTCAGAGTGATTGTTTTCACTTCAGAGCCAGCAGCACACGATCCCTTCACTTCATCACGGTGCCGTGCAAAGCTCGGGCAGCGGCACGGCCGGGAGAGCTCCCAGCACATCCCGCTCCCTCCCCAGCAACAGCCTTCCCAAACAAGGGAAGTGGCAATTAAAAAGGCCAAGTGGAGTCAAACACAGCACTAACAGGCACTGCAATCCCCGGGGGGTTCTTTAGTACAACCAACTTTTCATTTCAAAACGTGCATTTGTCTATTCATAAACAAGCAACACCTTGGAGAATAAAGATCATACAAAGTTTTGCAGTATGTTCAAGTAGGATATGCTGTAGTTATCTGCTTGCCAAGTATTTTGAGATCTTGGATTCTCAACTCACTTTGATAAAAGAAAGACAGCTGAAAAGAAAATGGTTTCAGACACTCCATATTAAGAACCCAACACTACAAATGTTTATGAACTTTGGTTTCTACCTGATTTCCAAAAACAGTTTGGGAGAGCAAAGGTAACTGTAAATGTTTGCAGGGTATGGTCCCTTCTCTCTGACTAGTGACACCATTTAGAGTATCT
The DNA here is from genome assembly GCF_003031625.1 of Empidonax traillii. Classification (NCBI taxonomy): domain Eukaryota; kingdom Metazoa; phylum Chordata; class Aves; order Passeriformes; family Tyrannidae; genus Empidonax; species Empidonax traillii. The sequence goes on from NW_020955353.1 coordinate 851,150, forward strand.
CCATCGCATTTCATCTTCTTCCTGGTGAATGTAGACCCTCAAAACTTTTTGTGGATCTTCCAATGTATCTTAGCCATTATCTGTTTTCCTTCTAGTCACCCTTGTATTGATCTTTCTTTGGCAGCTACATGTAGATATCTCACTAGCAAGTGGTGCTAACACAGATCAGAGGGGCTTTCAGATTTAATCACCTTAATAATCGTCTTCATAATCTTGAGTCAAGAAAAAAAAAATCCCTCCAGAGTTCATCTGTCTTAAATTCTCTCAGAGTTTGTTTTAGATATCCACCAGGCTTGCCACTTCTGAGGGAAAATAGTTCAAAACCACTATCAAGAGACTGTCACTTCAGAACCAGCATCCCTTGGATCACAGATGGCTCCAGCCAGGTCTCACATTCCCAGAGACACTCACCAGCACTGCACATGTGCTTTGCCTTTAGCACCAACACCAAACAGACATTCTGCCAGACACAATCATCTGTATCCAGCCTGGCAACTTATAAACCATCCCAAGCACATGGTCTGAAGAGCCTGCCTGTCAAAAGAGGAGCAGCAATGGATAAAAGAGCATCTGAGAGCAGAACAAAACACCACCACGCTGAACCTTTGCTAGCTCTGTTTAACAAGCCTGTGCCCAGATCTGTGTAGGGCTTTAAAACTCTGTTTAAATACAGAGATAAATAAATAAAAGTATTCTGCACTCCCAATGGCTGGAAGAGTCAGAAATCATAAGCAAAACACACTCACGGGACAAGCAAAGGAGACTGGCTGTGTTTTATATGGAGAGGCTTTGCTCTGTGGATTCTGATTATTTTTTTTAAATGGATTGTTCATTTTTAATGGAGTTCTAATGAAACACCCTTAAGCTTTGCAGTGCTTTGCATCCACGACTAGCAAGCCAAAGACCAGTCTGTTTTGTTTTGCAAGTAGCTTTAGAGATAAGAGGGGGTAAGATCATGCCCTGGTTTTACAGGGCTGTAAGAGGCACTTAGGGGCCATACAGTCTCCTGTTTGGCTGCCTAAAGCCTGCTCTGGTCATTAAATAACGTGAAAGGCTTAGAATAGCAGCTGGTGACTAATCTATCCCTTTGTACAAATGTTTTACATTTGTCACTATAACCACTGCAGAGACACAGCTCTGCTCTCCCAAACATTGAATCTTGCCCAGACTTTTTTTTTATTTACTCGAAACTGCACCCTACAAGTCACCACTTGCCAAATACTATCATGGCAGGATGAGAGCTTACATCCTATGGTAAGAATGAGCAAAGAGATCACAGTCACAGGACCTTTAGGGCACCAAGGTGAGATAAAACATCTTAAGCAGGAAAAAGGAGTGGGAGAGATGATAAAGAAGCTCTTTCTTTAAACAGGTTGGAACTATACTTTCCAACAGAAGTTTCTTTCAGTCTGGAAGTAGAAAATAACCCAAAGTTTTGTGTGAAGAGGTAAAAACAAAACAAAACAAAACAAACCAGTAGTTCATTGGGAGTTGAGATGCACCACAGACACACCACAGCCAAAGTTCTCTATTGTGCAAGTCCCAGCTGAGGTCTATCAGACACTTGGCTTTCTGCTTTCCAGACACACAGGTCCACATTTCTCATATTTCATGTTGCAAGAGATCACATATGAATTGCACATGAGAATCACACGCACTAAACATGTTGCTGTTGGTCCAGTGCCTTTTCCCTGTGATTAAAGAAATAATATTGCATTTTTGGACATCCCAGGACATCTGTGGGTCATCCAAGGCAAATGGTAAATCATTACACTGAGTCACTTCTCCAGACCAGTTTGTGACTTGCACAGTGAAGAAGAGCCTGACAGTGAGTGTGAACCTGGCCTGAGTGTGAAACTGGCCCTGAGTTCCTGGAGGAGTCCCAGCAGCCTCCTTGCTCTAAAGAAATTGTAATTGTTCACCTTCCACTCTTTGTGGTCATTTATATCTTTTATGGTGGCCTGCTTCCAAGTGAAGGTCCAAGCATTAACCCTTCTTCCACCACTTTAACTGCACCTCTCCATTTGCAAGGAGGATCAACGGAAGAATATTTGTTCTGCAAGTGGGAGGGACTTTCTTTCTTTCTTTGGGAATGGGTGGGCAGACACCTTTTTCCATTGTATGTAAATATGGGCAGAGAGCACAAACCCACAGCTCTTTGGCCAAGCCAAAACAAGCCTATGCAGGAACATGAAACACACAATTCAAAAATGGCCTGCAGTTCAGAGCACACAGACTCCCTTTCTCCTCACACTGTTTGCCTTTTGGGCAGGAGGATGGAGAGTCTGACATTATAATCCCTCAGAAAATCAAAAATCCCAAGCAACAGAGAGGATAAAACCTTTCTTCTACTTGCACAGCTTAGGACCAAAGAGTATTACAGTCCTTGTCTCGAGTCAGCCACGTACTGTCTCTGGTTGTGTCTCACTTTATTCAGGAAGGGAGAAGAGACAAGATTGATGCCTAAAGCTGGTCAAAGTGTTGCAGCAATGACTTCACCATTATCTTCTCTTTGATCAACCAGAATGTTCCTCAGTTCTGTACTAGTTGCTGCAAAATCTAGTGGTTTAAAATACCCTCCTCAAACTATAAAACCAGTGCAAAAACATTGAGATGTTTAGTTTTCAAGTTTTCAAAAGGAAATATCGGCATTTTTAAATCATAATTTTAAACTTAGTGTTGTTTTTTTTTTTTATTTAAAGCTTTAAAAAGTTAACAATACCGATTAAATGAACAAAAAGTAAATTTCTCATTTGGCTAAGGAAGGAAGGCTGACAGCTTTTCAGTTCACACACTTTCTAAAGACAGATTGTTTTGAATACATTCAAAGTTCTTCACAAATATTTTGCTGCATGTTTTCAGAATTGTCAGAACACAAAACAGCCCATTATTCACATAGCTGTGCTAGTAAGTTCTATGACTGTGAAGACTCACGAGGCCTCCAACAGCTGTATTCCATCTAATTCTCCTACTTCAGCTTTGGTTTCCTATTGGTTTGGCAACCCTGAAGGTCCAGAATATCCTGTGGATAACATTAGGCACGAGAACACAGGTAGAATTTAGTCTGCCTGAAAAACAGCCCTGAATTCATGGACATTTTCCATCTCCTGCTGGCCTACCAGGAATGGTGCCACTCTAACCTTCCTCCTTCTCCTCTCTGTCCAGGATTGGGTGCCAGTGGCACAACTGGCCTCTGCAAATGACACCGAAATCCATAAATGAACCCCAAAGGTGCCAAGAATGAGGCAGGACTGGCATCAGGTGAAGGCAGGGAGAAGCAATGAGTCAACTAAATTCTCAGAAAGCAAGTGATGGGATGGGATGGGAGATGCTCTGGTGACAAAAGGAGATGTGACTCACAGGGCAGTCACATGAAGTGTAACCGTGTTGCCCAATGTTCTCTGCATGTCCTCCCAGAGGTGTCACTGCCAGGAAACTCTGCTAGATGTGTGTGGTCACCTCTTCCCTGGAATTCATCAGGGACTGAAAGAGGAACTAAACATGGCTCTGCAGAATTTGTGCAAACCTTCCATAATGCTGCATTTTCCCATTCAGGCTCAGCTGTGGAGCTTTCTTTTGTGTCTTACATTCAATACCTATTATCATCCTCAAATCGAGAGCTCCTTTGGAATAAATCTCTGACTGCTGGAACAATGATTGCCAAATCACCCTCTGTCCAAGAAGCTGAAAATCTAAATGTAGGAAAGAGAGAGACAAACAAACAAGACTGCAAGAGACCTGTGGGACAACTGTGATAAGCAGGAGTCCAGGACATCGTGTTCCCTGGCACTGCCAGCTCCCTCTGTAGGCTTTGTGGCAGAGGAGAACTTTATTCTCTTCCTCCAAAAATAACCTATATTTTGAATGTTTTGTTATAAATCTGGTTTGATCAGACACACAATCTCTGGAATGAGAATAAACATAGGCTATCTTAACAGACAAACAGCTCATTGAATGTTTATCTTCAAGCTGTTTTTCCCAAACAGTTTTATAATCTACACACACATGTATTTAATTGTATGCTTTAAATGAGATGGCATTCACGCTGTGCCTTAGCCCCACCATCAAAACACACTCTCTGGATAATTGAGACATTTTTATAAAAAACAATTTTACAACTAGAAGTGGACATGATCTTGTAACTGTTTCTGGCTTGTGAGATCACAGGGAGCAGATCTGTGCTGTTCCCACTGCCTGAGGAAGCGAAGATCTTTCTTCTATGAAAATAGGGTGAAATCAAGAGGTTGACAAAGAACCACAAATGACACCATCAAAACTTATTTCTAAGATAACCCACATGAAACTAAACTTGGTGGAAATACTGCAACTAGTATCAGTAGAGGTAAGCCCTAATGACAGCAGAGAGTTTTAGAGGGTAGATGTGTTGGCATATTTTATTTACATGGCAGAACTTTGAGATATTCACATACAAGTTAAAGTGAAGGCTCTGTCTCTGAATCAGCCCCAGAACTTGGTGTGTCTTGTTCTGTTCCCTACACAGGAAGGACTGATAGTGCAGCCACAGAGGAAGAGGAGAGTTTATTCAATTCACAGCCTTTCTCATCCAGCAGTGGAATTACAGGCAGGAAATGAGGGGAGCCTCAGCTCCGTTTGCTGGCAAGAGCATCTCAGGCTGTGTGGGGCAGGAGATGGGAAGGCAAAAGTCCTCCTGAGGTTAAATGGCCACCAGCAAATTATTGGCCTCCCTCAAGCTGGAGGAAACAGGGAGGGGTGTGATTCCAAGGGACACCCAAATTCCTGCTCAGATCAGCAAAAGGGTGATGCAGTGCAGATGTTACCTGCTGCACTGGCAGTACCTGTGGGCATGACTTACAGCGCTCTCAGGCACATGGGGGGATTCTTGGGGTGTCCTGAGCAGGGCCAGGAGCTGGATGATCCCTGTGTGTCTCTTCCAGCTCAGGGTATTTTATGATTCCATGATACCCTAATGCAGAGAAGTGCAAAGGCATCTGAAATTGTTAAACTTACTTAAGTCTGCAGACAGATACAGATCTGAAACCTCCACCTGACACTGCAGTGAGCAGGGGGCTATTTCCAAACAGGCCAGGACAGCGGCTCCCACCCAGAATGGGGCCTCTCCAGCAACACCTCCAATACAAGAGATTCTTTTCTCATCCTTCACAGCCTGTAGCTCAGAACACTAAACCATTTTTTCTTTAGGTAGCTTGTTCAAATCACCTCTGAGTAATGGTGAATTAAAGCATTCACCATCAAACAGAAAGTCTGGTGGCTGAAATAAGCTACCAGTTGCATGGAATCAGACTTCAATGAGGCACACTTTAATAACCTGTGTGACTGCCTGTGCTAAGAGACCCAGCAGCACAGCGACCCAAGAGCAGTGCTGTGCCACCAGCATTGCCTAAAGCAGGCTGGAAAAGGACTGTCTGACCACTGCTTCCCTGGGGACCTCCAGGGAAACTAGATGTATCTCATGAGCTTCTCAATCAGCAGAAATTGGAAGAAAAACAAATAAAACAGTTGGTGGTCTCAACTGTGTTTCTTGTGGGCAGTCACCCATGTTGCAAAAGCTTTCCCTGTGATGGGCACTAATTGCTCTCCCTTGTGAGAGGGCTTAGTCAAGAAGTCAGAAGTGAAATTACGAGGGAGAGTAAAGGTCAGGATGACAAAAGCATTGAGATGCCTTGCCCCAAATAAGGAGACTGAACATCCACCAGAACTCACGGGGATGTTGGTCCTTATGTAGGAATTGCAACCTGGACCCACCTGACTCACAAATTTGGGTAGTCAAAATGTTGCTGTTTCAGGTTTTCTACAGTGGAGTAAGAAAGGCACCTCCAAAATCAGACCAGAGCTTCTGTGGGACACTCAGCCTCCCTGAAGGTGCCCATCTCAAACATCAATCAGAGAGAAAGATCATCACTAAAACCTCAGAAAGCTGCCCAGTCTAAGACAGTCTAAGATGTCCTGACTCTTGGGCTCCTTATCTGCCCCACTCTGCAGAGCAGCCCTGACTGTAGGATATCCCTCACCTCATCCTACTCTCTGAAATACAAGCCTCTGGTTTGAGCAGGTCTTCCTCGTGCTCCTTAGGGGGAGGCCCTTCTTCACTGACCTAGATGGACCTTTCACCTCAATTTGAGGCTTTGAGCTCCTTTGAACTGAGCTTGCTCTTTTTTCTCCTCTGCGTGGTCTGTGCAGCATGAATGAACCTCAGGGCTCTTGCCAGGTTGGAGAGGAACATCTTGAATTCTGAATTTGAGATCTTGATTTCTGAGTCAAGCTTTGGTGAGCTGTCAGTTATTGGAAGGTACCACTCAAAGGTACACACCCTCTCTGCTGTGAAATTCAGGGAGAAGTAGCTAAAGCAGAGTGAAAAAGCAGTTCTGAAACTGCCCATTTTGAAAGAAATGAGCTGAAACAGGCAGGCAGTGATTCTCAGGCACAAATGTTAGTTCTCTAATCAGAAAGCAGGTCACTGAGTGCTTCCCACGAACAATGCATTTGTGGCTATGAAAACCTTATAGGCTCAATTTCCAGTACAAACTGAGTATTGTCATTGCTACTAAGTTCGGTAAAAATGTGTATTTTTCAGTGAAAAATATGGTTTTAATTGCATTTTTGATCTTATTTTCATTAATTAACATAAAGATTTGTTTATTTAATTGAGGTTTAAAAAAAAAAAAACCTTGTAGAAAATATGTTTATACTCTGAGGCCCACACGTAGCTAAGAACAGATCCCAGATATTCCCCTCACTACAAAGATACCCTCAAAACCCTTATTTTAAGTAGTTCCTAGTAATCAGAATCTTGATCTTGAGGGATCAAGATGGGGAGCTGGCAGAAGGTTCTTACAAAAGACATTGTGAAATGGTGTGTACCTGGTGGCAAGAAAGTGGTATTTGGTGTGAGATGGACCGGCCTCTCCAGTCAGTCATCGCTGCAGCTTTGCCCATCACAGGCATAATCCAAGGTTTTACTCTTCTCTGTGTTTCCTGCAAGAAGATTCCTTCAGGCTTTCAAATTTACAAGTGGGCTATGTCACACAGAATGTCAGAGGACACACCAAAGGGGCTACAAAGAAACAGGAAAGAGAATCAAAACCATGAACAGTCAGATTAGATATGACAAAACTTATAATACGGAATTTTTACTGAAATCAATGTAACATTTCTAAGAAGGTATCTAATTCTAGTGGGAATTATTTTCTTATGTGATATATCAATGCTCTGAAATGCCAAATGTTTAAAAAGTCACAATTTCAAAACAAACGGTGGTGTTACAGTGGAAATGTTGACATTTTTCACTTGAACATCACTGATTCCTGGGGAATATTTCATTCTACAACAGCTTTTGAAGCTGTATCCAGCTCTCCATGTTGCTCTCAAAAGGAGAGTAGGAGGGGAAGGGGGACATGCTTAGCAAAACAAACGGGCTTTAGGGTACCAGGAGAAAATTGCTGCTGAGTAGGAAGGTGAGTCTGTGCAGTAGCTGCTCTGATCTGAAATGCAATGTCCAACCCCATCTCCTTCTTCACTGGAGCTTGGAGGGAGTGTCAGATCCCAATGTAAACTTTCCCATCTGTGTTATTCTATTAGCTGAGAGGGAAAGGGCTCAGCATGTGTACTTGTCCCATCTTCTGACCTGCTGCACACTGAGCCCCAAGGCACCCTTGGAGCCCAGAGCATCCTCCCCTCTGCCAGGACCAGCAGGGCACGGGGTGGCAGCTGCTGGAGAGCAAAGGAAGCCAGACCACAGAAAACCAGGTATGTACCACGTGCAAAAATACATCTTGGAAGTGGATTTCCAAAGGGTATACCTTAAACAGGGGGAGAGAGAGGGAGAGAGAAAACATTTGAGAGGAAAGTTCCCCTCCCTGCCAAGCAGCAGATGGAGGCCCTTCCCACGGAAATAGCTGCAAAGACAGATCGCTGACAGCAACCTCTGCCAAGAGCAGGGGGTCCCACTCTGTGCTGGGAAAAGCTCAGGGCACCAGAACACAATGTCTGAGTAAAACAGTAAAACTCATGCTCCAGAGAAGGGAGCTGGAGTGTGGCACAACGCTCTTTATCTCAACAGAGTGTGGCCCCAGAGCCCCAAAGGATCGCTCACTTTGGGAGGATGATGTGGTTTGGGGCTCCACTCCTTCCTGCCATACAGCTCCTGTTTTCCCCTCACTGTAAGTTTATAGAGCACATGTGCACACACACAGACACGCCTAATGGCAACAGTAACCTGGTTTGTCTCTCCCTTCCTCTTCATTTTATTTCCACAAGGCCTTTGCTGTGATTGGGACAAGATGAAGTGTTGGATGCTGACACTGATAGAGAATCCATTTGGGGACAGAGGGTTTAATGAAGCCAGGCACCAAAAATCTCTTTCTCAAATGTTTCAGTTAACTTGGCACTAAATTATTCATAGAAGAAGAAATTGAGGGCTTTCTACTCCTTTTTCCTAGATATTTCTGATTCCTTTGTAAAAGTCCACAGGAGTGGACGCACTTACTCTGGGAAGGAGGAAAACAAATTCAGCATCTCCAGGCCAAACCAGTCAGTTCAGCAATGAGAAAAAAGACAATTAACTGTACTGCTATTGCAGAGAGCCAAAGGAATGGCACAGGATGGCCTGGGCACAGGGTGTTGAGGAAACAGGCTCTTCCAAGAAGGCCAAGCAGGTACCCCCTGGTGTTCCCAGCATTTGAATGAGAGCCATTGTACTACTGTTATGAGCAAGGCTTGAGCATCTGATGTCAACAGAGTAGACAATTCTTATAAAATATTAACCACAACTAAAGCTCAGTTTCCTTTTGGATTGTTTTGCCTCCTCAGAGTGTAAGAACATCAACAAATTAGATTGAATCCAGCAGTGACAATCGAGATAGCAAAACAGATGAGGAAAGATAAGGGAGGTGAATTTGATCAGCATGAAGAAGAGAAAGCTTAAAGAAGGAAATCTAACTCGTGCCTTCTCCTACTGATAGATGGCTACACTGAAGATTGAGTCCAGCTCCTCTCAGATACACACAGTGAAAAGATGAAAGGCAACGATCACAATCTGCAACAAGACAAATCCTTACTTCATTAAAAAATAAATCGAAAGGAGGACAGTTCAGTTCTGGAACAGGTTGCACAAAAAGGTGGTAAAACACCTAACCTTGCAGATTTTTAAAACTTGACAGAACATGGCCCTGAGAAAGCTCATCTACCTTTGAAGCAGGCCCTCTTTTAAGCAGGGCCAGATGATCTACAAATGCCAGTTTCAATCTGAACTAGTCCATGACTGAGAGGACCAATTATATTTTTTGCATTGATACAGACAATAACTTTCTGAAATCCCCATCTCCTACCTCAAACCCTAATGTTGAACCCTAACTCTGAATGAAAACTTTTTCTTTCACTCCTACAGACCAGGAGAGATAAAAGTATTGTTGAAAACAGAGTCTGCCCTTTGTGCTTTCACGGCAGGGGTTTTGATTTCTCTGTGAGCATCATCATCTGGGACAGGCCATGGCTCTTCCACTGGGAAGAGGCAGAGATGTGCCAGGAGCTGCACAAACACATGGCACCATTAGTGGATGATGTGCACCCCCTCTGCTCTGTCCCTACTGCCATCAGCAAGCATTTACCAGGTTGTGAAGGACATCAAACAGCAAACCATCCACTGGCTTCAGTGGAGCTGGGGCCTTACACTGGGTGTTCTAAGAGCAATATATCCTTTGATTAGCTAAGTGGTAGCAGTTTAGGTCTTGTTGGCACTTGATCTTCCCTAACCCATCCATTACCTGCCAGCCTTTGGGGTACTCACTGTTCTGTCTCCATCCTCCCTGCTATCAGTGCTGTTACACAGCTAATAGGAATGGTAAATAAACTGTGCCAGTAGTAAATAATTTCAGATCTGGCTGGCTGGCTGGCTTACGTGGATGCTGGGGTGAATGAACAAGTCAAGAGCTGCTCCTCCCAAAACAAAAAGAAGGTTCATTCAGCATCAGTCTGAGTTCTGAACCATGGTACATCACCATCCAGAAGCAAACCAATTGCTATCACTTTGCTTATTCCTTCACACTAATAAAGTCCATCTACACAAACACAAAGTCCTCAGAGAAGTTTCTAAAAGGAAAAAAAAAAAAATCAAGCTAAATCAACTCTCAAATTCCCATGTAAACCGAATTTAAGAGTGGAAAATTTTTTTACCTATTCTTTGGGTGGTACAAAAATCTAGAATTCCTATAGCCCTACTTCTCTGGGCCAAGTCAAACAAGGATATTGTCCTTTTAATGTCTTAAAGGCTCTGTTTTCTTGTAATGCCAAATGCAATATTTTTTTGAAAACACTACACCAGAAGTTTCCCAGCTGAGAAAACAGGCTGGTGAAAAATGGTTTCAGAAAACGAAATAAACCATGCAAAAGCTGTTCAGGGTGTGTGTATGAAATGAACATCTGGATTTGGCTTGTTAAACTGCCTCTTTTTTGTACCTCTCCCCCCCACCTTTCTTTTTCTCACAGCTGTTCGAAGGAGTCCTAAGGGCAAAGAGACAGGTCAATGGACTGGGTTACACCTTTTTTTCTTTTTCTTTTTTTCCAAACCTCTTTGCACCTACGCAAGGAATCCAGGCCACATGTGTGTTTAATAAGTAGGCACAAACACAAGAGAGAAAAAAAAAATATCTCAATTCCTGTTGGTTCTTAGGAGAGACACTGAAGGAAAAATAAACTCCGGATTTCAAATTTTCTCTCTCAAAAAAAGAAACCTTATGGTTCCAATAAAATATTTTTTTACAAACCCAATGGATAATTTTTTTTTTTTTAATCAGGGTGTTTGCAGAGTATATCTTTTTTCTGTTCCTTTAGAGAGGAATAACAAAGGGTTAATCCCTTACCTGCTGGAGCAAGAGGAAATTATGAAGTGCCAATGGCCTGGGTTCACTGAACTGAGTCTTCCTGTAGCACAAAATAGATACACACATTTATATTGAATGGGTTCTTATTTCATTTCAGGCTGCAGCTTCCTCAGCTTGAGCAGTCCAGAAATGCAACAGAGAACAAAAGGAACTGAGAAATTATCTGGAAATTATATTTTCTGAGAAGCAGAAGATTCGCCTGTTCCTGCTGACAGGATGTCCCTGGCATTGCCACAGCGATGGCCAAGGGCAGAGCATCTTCCAGCTGGGCCAGGCTGTGGGAAGCTCCCTCAGCAAGGGCTCAGGGAGGTCTGACCTCAGTCCTGGGTCAAACATCTGCACTCCACCTTTCAGCCATCAACCATCTGCTAAGATACCTCCAGTCCACTGACAATGAACTGCTTGGAAACAGCTCCTTCCCTCTGAAACAGCCACAGAGCACCTCGTGGAGGCAGCCAGGGGAGGAGGCCGTGGGACCTGAGCAGACACTGGCACTTACTGTGAGCAAACCCACCCTCTTGATTTAAAGCTCTGTTCTCTGCACACCTGTTCACAATTTCTGTGCTCCTTGGGCACATCCACACTGGATGCACACATTTTCAGCTCAGACAGCAGTACTGCACTTGTAGGTAGATCTACATAAATACCCACCTGCTGCTGCCCAGAGGTTTTGCACACACAGGTGGAAGAGTTTGTGACCCCTGTAGCAAACCTGGACCGAGACTATTTACTGACTTCCTTTTGCTCCTTTGAGTTCTCCTTGGCATTGGTCACAACACTGCAGTACAGTAAGTACAAGAATAAATCCCCAGATCCTTGGGTTTATTTGGGGAATCTTACTCTGGATAGAAAATTGATGTTGAAAATTAAATACCTGAGCAAAAGCCCTTTGTGAAACACAAGTGCTGGTGCCAGGAAAGAAACAGTACTGCTTAACATTAGTGCCATAACTCGGACAAGGCAGTGATATTTTCTGGAAAAAGCCTTTGCACAGAAGCCTCCACTGAAAAGCCAGTGCTTGGCAATAGGGGCTGCATGTACAGACCAGATTAAACACACAGGGACAGTGCTGAGCTTTGGGAAGTCCTTCCAGAGAGGAGAAGGCAGTGCTGTTTGTTGGTGTAATGACCAATGACCCTGGATTTGAGGAACATAAATACTAGAAAAAAAGGAAAAAAAAAAAAAGAACAACAAACAAATGGTACACAGAAAAATATCCCACTCTAATCCCAGCACTGGCTTGCCTGTCAATCCTAGGTCTGTGTGGGATCCAGACAAGAAGACAAATCTAAATCTGAAATAGAACCCTGCCAGAGGAACATTTTACAAGGGTATATAGAGACAGGACAAGGGGGAATGGCTCAAACTGACAGAGGTAGGTTTAGATGAGATATTAGGAAGACATTTTCTAGTGTGAGGGTGGGGAGGGCACAGGGAAGAGAAGCTGTGGCTGCCCCATCCCTGGAAGTGTCCAAGGCCAAGTTGGAACAACCTGTGCTAGTGGAAGGTGTCCTTGCCCATGGCAGGGAGTGGGATGAGATGGTTTCTAAGTCTCTGCCAACCCACACCATTCTGTGATTCCATGATGATTCGATGATTCTTGCATTAAGCTGATCCAGTGACCATTTTAGGGCACAATGTTTGGTCAGCAAGGAACTAATTTGCCCTTTTTTTCCCCAGCCTGTAACTGCTTCAATAGGACTCAAAGACAGAATTAACTCAAAGTCCAGCTAAAGGTAAAACAAATTCCCCTTCTCTTCTACCTTTTTTTTTTTTTTTTTTAATAAAAGACCGTGAGAAGAGCATGGCAGTGAATATTATTTATGGAGCACCTAATAAAAATGCTATGGGGAAATAATTACTGGAAACATCTTACTGTGTGACTGTAAATGCCTGGGCCCCAGTGTCCTGATTTAATGGACCACTGCTCCAGTCTGTTATGCCTTGTGCTACTGACTGCAACCCCCTGCCCTCCTATTAAACCCCTTGCATCGCTGTTAGACCAGGAATGGATTCTGCAAGGTTTGTGGCAACTTTCCAGACAGGGATAATGTGGGCAGGGGTGACTCTGTGTTCACAGGGAGGCCAGGAGCCAGCCCTGGGAGAGAAAAAGGGCTTCAGAAAGGAATCAAAGTGAAAACCTGAAGTTTTTGTGGTTCTGGGACCAAATAATGTTTCATAATCCAGATACCAGGTTCTTTAGGTATTTCTGACAGGCACTGATGAGACCTGAACTCTTCCCTCTTTTTCTTTCTACCCATTTATCACTCACAACAACAAACTGTTGTTGTTTTGTTTTGTTTTTTGTTTGGGGGTTTTTTGGGGGGTTTCTTTGGGGTTTTTTTGTTTGTTTGTTTGTTTTATTTTTGGCTGTTTCTTTTTCCATTTAATATCCCTTTATGAGCTCCTGAACCCAGCAGTACAAACCCATGCAGGCTCCCTGCACAAAGGGCATTTCCCACTGAGCACCACACACATCCCCTCCACCCCCTGTCCCCTATTCATAAGATAGATGCAAAAATGTTAAAATTCACAAAACACCTTGTAAGTGATATGAAAAAGACAAGGATTTGAAGTTCCTGCTTTCATTTGCAAAAACAGTCCTGAAGAAAGACCGGAGGGCTATCATTTAGCTGGTGCTGCTGACTTGCTAAATGAAGAGGAGAAAGTAAAAGGCAGCTCACTGCCACACTGACAGCAAGAACAAAATCACATCCACTCCTTCTGAACCCAGCAGTTAGCACTTTTTTCTTTTTTTTTTTTTTTCATTGCTGGTTTTAATGTAATATTTAAGTTGGAGCTAAAACAGACCATGGAACATTAAATCACTACCAAATGCAAATTTACCTATATATCTGAACTCCATTTTCTCCTACATTTACAAAGCAAAGTTCTACCATTTGAACTGCAAGCTCCTACCACATCTAATGGGAGGCAGCAAACTCCAGACATTCCTTGGAATATACATGCACTTATCTTGTTGTTACAGGTCTCCCTCGCAGAACTGAAAGAGAGCTTTAGTACCAGACAGTATCTCTCCGGGGTCATACCCAATGAACAGTGTTTTTTGAAAGGATTATTTCAAAGGAACTCTGGAAAAGAATCTAATGACTTGCAAGCTACAGGATTGCAGCATGGGAGGAAGCAGATAATGGAATATGACAGCAATGCATTTTTCATAAACCCAGTGATTTCTATCATAACGAGAAGCCCGTCTCTAATTCGGAGAACCCCCCCAGAAGGAGACCTGGGCTGATGCAGAGAGTGCACTGGAGTACGAAATGAAGCAATAATGATGAAGATGTTACTGATGAGTCCCACAGCTCTGTCTTCCCTTCTGTCTCACAGGGTCAGGCACGATGCAAGAGGAGCCCTTGCAATCCCTCTCTGCCTCGGCATCACCACCCAGGGAGGCTCCCAGTGCACGTCAGAGCCCTCAGAGGGATGCAGAGCCCTGGAGAAGAGCTGCTCTTTATCTGCCCAAAGTTAAGGCCTGCATCTGCTCTCAATTAGCAGGCAATTAGGGGAGTTGAAAACAAACCTGTTTACGTTGGCTATGAAGTCTAAAATAATTTGTGAGATGTCAGGACAGGATATTAAGATGTTAATGATGTTGTTTCCGTACTTGCCAGCACGCAGTGTGGTATCGCATCTTCCCTTCACAGGTAGCAGGTTGATTGACCTCTGGGAGGGCATAAAACCCCTGGGGTCTGGTTTGGATGGGAGGGGAAGTTGTGTCTTACAAGTAGTATTAATGGAAGACCTGAGGATGAGGGCATCTTTACAAAGAAAAGGGTGGTTGTTCATTTTTAATGGTGAAATAATGCCATGTCATGGATTACAGTGTTCAGAGGTTTCAACCACAATTCCCACGGTAAAGGCCCAGGTTGTAACCTCCTGAGAATGTCAGGAACAGTGACTGAACAAACCCAGAAAAGCCCGTTTGCACCCCTTTGCTGAGCTCACTCTGGTGGAACAGTTCACAAAAGCCCATCCAGGCAGGTGACTGTGGCACAGGGAGGTTTTTGACCCCTGAGATCCTGCATGAGACATGGAAGGACAACTGTGATCCCTGAACTCCAAATTAACATAGGGGGTAGGATCTGCTTATTTCTGTGTTGCTTCTCTATAAATATCCATTTAAAGCATTAACTCTCTGAGAAGCAAATTCTCAGTTCATCACCAGGGTGAGGTTGATTAAGGTTCGGCTTCTTGGCTTTGCTTGGATCATTTCTGAACAGACACAGGAAAAAGGCTTTACACAAACTATCTTCTCCTTGAACAGAAAATGAAAAGCAGCATTAGGATTCTTTGTCTCTGAAATCAGAGAACTTGTCTCCATCAACACAATACAATAGAAGAACAGTGGAATTGATGAGGAAAGGGCAGAAACACCTGCCTGGAAAGTGTATTTTGTACCTTATTAAATATAATCAGCACACTTCCACTGGCTGCCCACATTAATTCTGTCAAACTTGTGCCATACTGACCTTCTACGACACAGTCATCACATCTTATCTTGACCCTCATAACTAACCAAAAAAGTAATTCTAGTAAACACTCCACTCCAAGTGGACAAAATTACATTTTTACCGTTCCAACTAATCAACCCTGTTACTGTAGTTATTTATGTCATACAAACAGAGGCCTGAACTCACCCTGCCCTCGACAATTCAAAAAGCCCCAGAACAAAAAGTGCACCACAGGTGCTGCTGTGCCCTCTTGTGTTCTCCTTTGGGCCATCTCCTCTCTTGTCCTTTCGGGTTTTTTCACCACAAGCTATGGATCCAGCTCTAATAAGAGCCAGGTGCTCAAGGCCCCAGGCTACAAAATAGCTTTAATTACAATATTAATAGCATTCTGCTAAATCAGAAAAAAAAAAAAAGCAAACCCCAAACTCCACAACAAATAGGTCAGTATTTGTGGTTATATTTTTCAATGTCCCAGTGTTTGTTTTCTTTCCAATTTTATGTTTCTTACTGACATTTATAATGCCTAAGAGACATTCCAGAGGCTAAAATACAGGCGATCTGATCTTTGCATGATACTCCAAATTTTCCAGAAAAAGAAACAGCAGGAGGAGATCAGATCTACATTATACCAGCCCCAGAGGTATACCCTTGAGCCTTGACCTCCTTTGATGAAAAGCAGAAGAGCTCGGTATTATTAGTATTTATTGTTATTATCTTAATTGCTACTATTATTAAGCAGCCCATGAAATATATTAATATAAATAACACAAACACAGACATTTGAAACGCGAATTCAAGCACAAAGGAAAGACACCTCCTATTTACCAAATATTAAACTAAATTCATTTAATACTTTCCATTAATAACTCTTGCAGATGCATACTGCATGAGTCAGTCAACAGTAAAGGTTAGGATGAATGTGTACAGTATGGGAATGCCAGCTGGGCTCCTTGGTGGATACTTATTATTGTAAAGATTAAAAAAGGGGGCTGTGTTAAAAGAGAAACATTCAACTAATGGAGTTTCTGCCATTACCATTCAGGTCAAGCCAATTCAGTTCAGAAGTCAAAAAAAATCAAGCTTTTGCTGGTTCCTTTGCTGGTGGAAGGAGCCTGTGCTGAGCAGCGTAGGGAGGGAGCCACAGGGTGACAATCTGTTCCACAGCATCAAGGATTGCAAACACGCTTGGGTTCTGCATGTGCTGGAAACAAAACTTCTCCAACACTTTCACAGAAGCAGAATTATGGCCGTGGGAATCACAGCTCTCCTGAGCCATGGGAGGGATCCCCACTGCACAGCATCTTCACCCCACACAAACCAACCAACATCTCAACATCTGCCTGCCAAGTCATTTCCCTCCTGCTGCTTCCTCCCCTCTCACCAGCAGTGACATCTGGGCACGCACCAGGCTCAGGCTGAGCACCCTGCTCGAGTGGAGGTGTCCCTGCCCACGGCAGGGGGGCAGGACTGGATGGTCTTTAAGGTCCCTTCCAACCCAAACCTGCCCATTATTCTGTGATTCAGCTGCTGACACTCGATGCAAGGAGCTCAACACTTTCACTCCCAGCTCTGTGGACTCCTCACTGCTGAGAGCAGTGAAACGTTTTTGTCAGTAAACTGCAGTGCTGTGACTCAGACCCTGACACACACAGGGCAGTCACCGTGTGTACAGTAACACGGGGCCACATTTAGAGTTTCTAACCATAACCACACTTGCAAAAACTGCATTAGATCAGCAGCCAGTTTCCCGGACTCCCACTCCTTGTTTCTGACTTCAGGAATTCAGATTATTTGTCTTGTACCAAATAAAGTTGCTTAGGAGATAAAACAGCATGAAGGAAAAACAGAGGGGCCTAACAATTAGCTTTAATCTGCTCTGGCTCGAATAGATAATGCTTATAGTGGAAAAAAGCAGATAGTAAAGACAAAAAAAACCCCAGCAGCAAATTGAAATCTAACACGAAAATAAACCTTTTTCCTTGATTTTAATTTTTAAACTTTGAATGTTATCCTTAGCAGCACATGATAATTTGCAGAAGTGTTGGCCAGTCCTCATTAACTCCATTTGTCCTCGCTAAGGCTGTCTGTAAATATCAGCATTGGCAAAACAAGAAGACTCCCAGAGGAAGGTGTTCACTGTGGCTACTGCTGCTTTCTGCAGTCAGTGTAAAGGATCTCACTTCGTTTCTCCTTTTTTTAAAATAACTTCAGGTAGTGCTGGTAGGATGAAGAAAGTCAAGAGACTCACACAATCACACAGGATGTTTTGGGATTAGAAAGGATCAGAAGCTCATGCTTTCATTGCAAGAGAGAGTGTTTAACAGTGAGACCAGACAAGATCAAAGATACCTGTCCTGGGAAAAGAAAGGCAGATAAACATCATGAGTTAGAGAAGGTGACAAGTGCTGGGAGAGGGGATCCGGGACATATCAGATAACTCTGACCTAGGTCCCAAAACATATCCTGCCTGCGAGGAAAGGGAGCCTGTACAGGTGTATTTATTATTTTGTCTACACTGGTTTCTTTCCCATGCTGTTTCAGAGAGAATCGTTTCAGTACCCCAGGCAACACCTGCACTCAGCTGCTCCCAGGGGATTACAGGGATAACACCTGCAGGTTTGGGACTCCAGCAAAAATAGGGACTTCAAGTGCCAAAGGTCAGGGCTGGCCCTGTGGTCTCAGGGCAGCTGCACCAGAGCACTGAGGGACAAAGTGTCCCAGCAGGTGAGAGCTGGCACAGGGGCCAGGGCAAGTCCAGTGTCTGGGAGCTGCCCAGGAGAGTGGGAATTGAAGCCTTTGCAGTGCCCACTCACTCACCCACTGCCATGGACAGGTGGCACAGCACTGGCACACCAATCAGCCCAGCACTGGGGGACTGCTGCATAGCAGAAACCAATTCAATCCACTCTGAAGGCAAAATGGGATTGGAAAATTGTTCAGCATATTCTTTGCTTTATTTTTTAGTCATTCTTTTAATGAATGTGCACAGTTTCAGCGATGATGGAGTTTTGTTTGGGTTTTCCTTTTTTTCTCTCCATTTTAATAGCAATAATCACAGAATGGTTTGTGCTGGAAGGGACCTTAATGACCATCTAGTTCCAAAGCCTTCCCATGGGCAGGGATGCCATCCTGTAGATCAGGTTGCTCAGGGCTCCATCCAGACTGGCCTTTGGCATTTCCAGGGATGGGGCAGCCACAGTTTCTCTGGGTAACCTTTGCCAGTGCTTCAGTACCCTCAAAAGCAAGAATTTCCTCCCAGCATCTCATCTAAACCTCTCCTTTTTCATTTCAAACATTGAAAACAAAGGACAACAGTAAAAATGATCATAAAAGGGAATGGCTGTTTGGATTAGTTTAAGTGGTGGGCTCTGGAGAACCTTCTTCTATCAATAGCACTAAGAGATGCCACTGACCTGGCTCTTCTTGGTCCATTTTCAGGGCAGGAAAACAGTTGTGTCCAACTCTGCAGGATCCAACTGAGACTGAAACAAGAAACCAGAACTGTGAAAATTCAGACACTTAGCAATATTTTTACTTTACAGTAGACCCGGGGCGGATCCTTTAGGTTGGATCCCTCTCTTTTCTACCCTTTTCTCTACTCCAGAAAGCCCAGAACTGCTCAGGGTCACCCATCAGCTCTCTGGAGGCTGCAGCTCCAGGAGAGGGGGCTGGCTGGCTCTGCTCTCACTGTTTATTTTCTGGGAAGTCAGGCTTGGTCGAGTGGAATGAATCTTGTGTTCATTTTAAGCAAGTTTATATTTGACTCTGGTAGAGCTGGGGAGGAGGTAAATGATAGGAAGAGGAGGGAAGGGCCAGAGATCTTATGGGGCTGCCCCCACAACACCACAAGCAGCCCCATGACTAAGGCAGCAAGAAGATAAAGCAAAGCAGCAAAATCAAACATGCCTATTGTTTTCCCTTTCTTCAAAGCTGAGAGATGACTCTAAAGCTAAATTCAGCTCTTACTCCACAACTGACCTTGCAGCCCATGCAAAAATGTAAACTAAATCCCCAACTTTTAAAAATCATCTCCTAAGCTATGGAAAAACAGTTCCTAACTTTGCAGCACAACTTGACTCCTTCTGCAGCAACAATCTCTATTTGCTACCCACACCTTGGGGACCTCAGAATGCCACCTGCCACTGCTGCCTGCAGGAGAAAGTAAGGGGATGCTTTTTCTCACGCAGTTTTTGGAGGTATTTTGCTGGGACAAGGCTCAGAAGTGGAAGTGGAGAGAAAAGCTGAGCCATTCTGGACTTTCACACCAGCTTTGCATAGTTACTTGAATCACTTCTAAACTTCTTAGGCCGTACCCTGCAAGCAGGGTAACAGAAAGTGCCGATGGAAATCCACGGCTTTGCATTTCTTGCAGAGCATCATTCCCTCCCCAGGAACTGTCAGCAGGGAGTGTAAGCAATCCTGCCTTGGCTGCTCACAGAGGAAGCAGTAAATGGAGATGCCCTGTGCAGACTCTGAGTTCCCCATGTGGTGTAAACCAAAACCAGTTCCTGCAATTCTGTGCAATAATATAGAAAGTTTGCTGGTTACTGCTCCCATCCGTATCCTGTGGTATGGACTCCTGGCCTCTGAGGAAACCAAGAATGCCATCCTTCTAGATTTATAATCACAGGGATTTATAAAGTACAGTGTTGTTGTTGTTAGGTGCCTTGAAGTGAAATGGGAAAATAAATAAATAAACTATGTGGGCGTTGCCACTGGAAAAAAATAATAATAATTTAAAAAAAATCTGATCTCAATCAACCAACAACATTTACTACTCTGCATCCATGGCCAGGCTCGCTGCATAAACCACCCCTGTCAGCCCTTCATTCCTTCCAATACTTCTTGGGAACATCCATCTTCTTCAGCACGCCGTCCCTGATGTCAAAAGCCAGACATGGATCAATCCTGGGAATCCCATGGTGGGGAGACGTTCAAGGCCATTCCCAGGTTCCTGGGGAGGCCTCTGTGCCCGTGTCAGCCAGCCTGGAGCAGCTGTTTCTGTGGCAGGGTGGGCAGAGCTCTGCTCTAGACAACTAAATTAAATATTTCTCTTATTTTCCTTTTAACTCTTTAATTCTTCGTGAAGGCATTAAATCTCACAGGTTTCATCTCCACAGACCAGTTGCCTTCAAGATTTCTGCTGCAGCTCTCCAAGGTTAGGAAGAACAAGGGTGGAAAACCAGGAGGGGGAGCTGACCCTTAGTGTCTAACATATCTGGGGTCTGAAGAAAGAAGGAGGCTTCCTACAGTTTGGGGGGTTAAATTACCCCTCAGGGTTAGGTGTTAAGTAGCATCTCTCCTCCCCACATGTAAACGTTTATATTGTCAAGGATCTCACTGGTTGTGGTTTTGAATGGCTGGGAGGGGGGGGATGGGGACAGGGACCTGCCTCCTGACTCACCTGGCCCCAGACAGGATCCAGGGTCACACACTGCATCTTTAGTTGCTGGCACAGACCATCACAGCACATTTTCTTCTCTTCAGCTCCTTCAAATCATGCATTTTGTCCATAACCCCACCTATTTTTATATTAATTTTATGGGGATTTTTTTTCCGGGTATTGTTGAACCTTGTTTCAGATAATCTGTGGGTAAAATAAACATTTCCTGAAGATACATTTCCTTCCTTTGTGCTTCAGAAGAGGAAGAACACCTTGTCCTAAGCGGATATGGTGAAAGGTTTGGGTTGTTTCAGGGAGCTGAGCATCCTTTGGAGCTAAGCTCAGACCTTCATGTGTGACCTATCTGCTATTGTTAAGAGCAGACAAGAGAACTCTGGGCCATGTTCACCCTTTTAGGAGCAGAGTGGTCCATACCCAACATCTGCCTCCAAACTCCCTCCACTCACAGCCTCCTCTGCCTGGATCCACACCCACTTCTGCAGCAGATGTTGGTGAACATCCCCCACCTGCAGCAAAGAACAACCCAAAATCTCAGCCCTGCCAGCTCCTCTGACGCTGGGCTGTGTTTGATCCAGCCACTGACACCATGGTTATACTGGATTAACTGCAAGCTGAAGCCAGTGTGGTCCACTGGTACTCAGGGAAAAGAGTTGGTGATGAGAAGATAAGAATATGAGCTGCTGTGTTACAGCCAACATCTGACTCACACCAACAGCCAGAATTTTGGAGGAAGGGGGGAAAACTCCCCAGATATTCAGGCACTGCAAAAAACAAAAAAAACAAAGCCTGTTCCAGTCATCTGGGAGAGCCAGCCCAACCACAAAGACACAAAGGAAAAATTGGGAAAGGACCAGTTATGGCTTTTGTTTGTTCTTACCAGCATTTCTACACCCCATCTTCTTCATGATATTGTAGTTTATATGATATTTGTAGTGACAGGATAAGGGGGAAGTGTCCAAGGCCAGGTTGGAGCAACCTGGGCTGGTGGAAGGTGTCCCTGCCCATGGCAGGGGATGGAACAAGATGATATTTAAGGTCCCTTCCAACTGTGATATTTCTCCACTGTGGGAGCTGGCAAAGTGAATTGCAAAGCTCATCAACACACTGATATTTTCAGTACAGACAACAATAGAATAGCCATTTTCCATGGGTGAAGATGGATGAAAGAGTATTATTTAGAACTCCTTGAGTGCTAGGATTCAGACAGTTCATTTAGTAGTTTTTAGAGCTCTGCTGATGTTTTTCTTTGTGTTGATCAAAGGACAAGACTTGTTCTTGCCTATTATACAGACCTGAATCTTGCCTTTGGCAATTCCACTTCAGCTGGCTACACCTCAGTTTCCAAACTATACCAGGAGAACAAAGAGAGCTATTTACCTTCTTACACACCTGGGGCTAAGTGCTTTTTGACCATAACAGACATGAACTACTATTAGAAATCTGTCTTACAGACTATGTCCATAAATGCTTGAGAAGACAGGCTCAAAAGCAACATTTCAGGGATCAGAAACTAAATTCCTTGGAAGATCTATAAGAAAAGAATACAACAGGCACATTAATTATTTAGCAAAACTCAGCTGTCCATTAATGGCCACTTAGACGGTGTTTTGGCAGGAGATCCCATCTCCTGTCTCACTGCTGTATCCCTGCTTTGCTGTGGTGTGTTTGGGAGCCATTCCTCCTGCTCCTGTCACTGGGCTGAGGCTCTGCAGTTCCCTGGCTTGCTATGAGTGGTTTCTGTTACCATACCCACCCCTAGAGCCAGCCCCCAAAAAGCCTTCCATGGATGGTTGAACAGCAGAATGAAGTCATCAGCCCTGGGGAGAAAGGAGCTTTGGCAGATATTATTTTTTTTTTAGCTGTAAATCAGTGAAGCCTCATTTTACCAAAATGTGGGATAGAATCTTCATCTGCCTCGGCCAGCAGAGTTTCCTCAGGTGATGGAGATCAGCACCTGGCCCCTGCACACAGAAAGCTTGGAGAAGTGACATTCCACGCTCTTGGGTGCCGCCTGCAGGCTTTGGGACAGCAGCAAGAACGACTCCAAACCAATACTGAAGGTAGTCACTTGTGCAATGAAAAGGGGACTTATTACACTAAAATTCTAGAGAAATCAAGGATGGAAAATACGAGCATTTTTTGAATCAGTTTTTAGTAAGAAGAAGCTGAGATGGGCATTTTTTTTTCTCACAATGAGTCTTCACGATGATTTAAACCCAAAAAGTAAAATTCGATAAACAAGCCAGAGGGCCATAAACTCACACATATCAGCCAGGGAGGAAACAGGCACAGGAATATCCCCAGATGTTGCTCCCTCTAACACAACACTGTGCTTTGACGAGCCCTCACAGACTTACAGCCACATAAAATGCCTGTGAGGATACTCATTCCAGCCCCAAAAGATAGACCACATACGAAGACTTACGAAGTTGCCGTTATTTTCAAGTTCTTTTCTTCCTTTTTTCCCCCTCCATTCATTTTTGTAATGCTTCATGTTTCTTGAAATACAGAAGTGCAGAGGCTCTGGCTTCAGTGTCCCCAGAGCACCTCACTGGAGCTGTGACAACAGAGAAGGGACAGTGATGTGACCCCAAATTCCACCAGGGGTTAGAGCGACCTGCCCATGGCCAAGGGATCTCCTGGAGCTCTGACATTATCAGAGGCCCAGCCATCCATATTTTAATTCCTCGCAGTCCTCTGGGGCTGAGGCTGCTCCTGTCCCCCCTCCTGCTCCAGTCCCAGCACTCCCTCCCCTCGTCCCCTGCTCGAGGTACCGCTCCCCTCGTGATCACCCAGCTCCCAAAACACAGGCTGTTTGTTTGTGGAGCACATGGCACACCCAAGAACAGCTCAGAGGGGATGTGGGGGCCTCCCAGGATAAGCAAAAGCACTTTCTGATCTGCAGCTCTCTGGGGCAGCCTGAGCCTTGCTGGGCATGGGGGTTTGTCCTGGGCATGTGTGTGCAGGGCTGGAGGGAACTGAACCCCCTGCAACACTGAAAGGTCCATTCTCAGTGCTGAACCAGGTGACAAGTGGAGGGTAAAACAGAAGGGGAAGGAGTTGAAACAATTCCAATAGGGGAAAAATTAATTCACCTTTTCTGATGATAGACCCAGTGCTGTATTGACCTGTGGCATCATAGGCCATTAAAACCTAGCTTTCAAAATCCCATTTTCTTATAAGAAAAGAAGGTTGTCCTACACTCCCCTTCCCCTGGAAATGCATTTTCATTTCTATAAAGAACTGTAGATTTTGCTTCAAAATAGATCTAAAATTGTTTTCATGTTTTTGCCAGCTTGATTCAAACTGCAAGCACTGATTTGGTTTTAAAACTTATAGAATCACAATAAAGTCTGAAGGTTACTAGTTTACTCATTGTTTTGGTTTTTTTTTTTAACTTTGTAACCGGGGGTTATATTTCTTGCATAAATATAAAGGAAAAAGGAAAAGAACAAAAGGAGAGAATAACAGATCAGATGAACCAGAAACACAGAACTGATAAGTCTGGAAGAAGACTATATTAATTTTAAGTCCTTTTTTTCCCCAGAAAAAGTGAAGCCTTTTACTACTCTGAGAATTTTTCATGGCAATTGCTGCATTGTCCACCCAACTATATTCAACTTAAAAAAATAGCACTTCAAGAATACATTTTAACCATCACTCATAAAATACAGTCTTTTCTCCTTTTCAGTGCTTTCTCTCATATGTCAAAGTCTCTGCCAGAAGTTCAAGGCCCTTCTCATTGAAAAAGGAAGAAGAGAATGAGACAGAAGCGAGAGTGAGTTTAGGGGGGGATGGAAAAAGGAAGAGAGAGGAACAGCCCTGACACAGCAGAACTGGGAAGGGTTCAGTGTCCTGCTGAAAGTGTGCAGAGAGAGCCACAGAAATCCATCAGTTCCCAAAGGCCTGGCCAGGTGGGGCTCAGATGGGGTTTGCAGAGGAGGACACGGTGCTCTCCACACTGGTTTGGGATGCAGCTCTGACACACAGCACAGGGTCCCACAGAGCTCCTGCAGGCTCCAGCCAGGGGCCCAGACACTTCCTTTAGTGGCAGGGGAAATCTCCCTTTTCCCTCAGCTTGTGGGAGAGGATCAAATCCATCTCCTAGTCTCTAGCTCCTTTCAAACACCAGATTATCCCCATGCAATGCAACCTGAAGTCCTCCACTCTGACCAGTCCCATTCCTTCAGCCGCTTGGGTTTATTCTCTGGAGTTTGTATCCTGGAGTCCCAGCAGCAGCAAAAACAGCTGCCAAAATCCTGGGAATATCTGCCTTGGAATCTCAACTACTGTGTGAAGCTGCTGCTCTCCAGTTTGAGATTTGTGTTTGCAAAGGAAATCTGTCCAACAACAACATCGAGAGAGGAAAAAAGGAGGAAAAAGGGCTTTATATAACAGAATTAACAGAGTTGTTGCAATACTAACGTGTAGTTAACAGGCAACTTTTCCTCCTCCTTCTCTGCCCTCACCCCAACCTCCTCCTCTAACAGCAATTTCATTTGTTTTTGTTTCCAAGCTTCTTTTACTGGCCACTCACACAGACCCGCTCCCTTTGTCTAATTTGGATCTCGAACTTCCATGCAACAGACTCTTGCTGTAACTGTAAATCTTTTTATGGCCCTTCTGCCTCTGAACTGTAAAAGCAATGCCACTGTAAGCTGCCTAAATGGGTCATAAATCCACTTAGTGCATTGAATGAGGAGAAAAGTTTTTAAGGGAAAGAAGGAAAAAAAAAAAAAAAAGGCAAACTAAGGTGGCTGGAGGGACACAAGGGAAAAAAACCCCAAGAATGTATTTGCTAAACAGACCCAAAATAACAGGAGTCAAAGGGAAAATATGAATTTTTTTGGGGGGGGTGTAAAGGATGAAATAATGCATCTTGGTGGTAAAACCAAACTGCTTCTGCAGGGCTGTGCAGTTCATTAACACTCAGCGATTTACGGGAGGACGCTGCTTGCCCTCTCCACTCCTGTTGGCACCAGCAGGATCTGGTAGCACCAGGAGAGGTTGGGAGACTGCTAGCAGCTAATTGACTCTCTTTTTCCACTGGGTGGTCCAAGGACTGGTATCTGGGTCTAATTCCAGCTCTTCTGCACTGCCTGACTCGCAGGTTTAGTCCTGGCTCCGTGTCTCAGTTTCTTCCATTCTGTAAATGGGAGATAAAGATATTCCCCTTATTTGTAAAGTGTTTTGAGAGCAGCTTAAATGCCATCAGGGAGGGGCAGAACTGATTCCTGTGGCAGTCAATAGCAACAGTTTAATTTGTTTCTCTGGAAGCCCAAAATGGGCCACTTTTGTCTATGTAATTTATTGCATTTGTCACCATGGTATCTGAGCTCCAAGAGTATTATCCAAATTCCACTGAATTCACTGAGTGTCTTTCCACTGCTTTCAATAAGTTTTGGATTTCACCCTAAAGTCACAAAAAAAAAACCCCAAAACACCCAAACCCAAACCTGAGGAATATGTCAAAAGAATGTAAGTGGGTGTGAGTTGAAATTGAGGAGTTTGGAGACGGGAGTATGCAGAACAGTAGCTATTTAAAGACCAGGTTTGCTACTGAGTGTTCCCTTTTAATGGGGTTATATAAATACATTCCCGTCTCGGTGCATGTGGAAAAACAGGCAGCGAGGTGAGACTCTGCTGCTTTATTTCTTATGGGAAACACTGTGCACAGCTAAAGCACCTCTTCCCCCTTCCTCAGCCACCACCCACAGTCCCTGGGAGCCTTCAGCAGCTGTGCACAGTGTGGAGAGGCACAGCCAGGAGCACTGAGAGTTAAAGAGTTCACAGCCCTGCCCTTGAAATAAAGCCCCTGTTTTCACTGCGTTCTCACTTCCCTTACAGACTCCATCTGAGCTCTGGCACTCAGCATCTCAGAATGGGAGACTGCTTATGCCTTTTTATTATTATTATTATTATTATTATTTTACTGGTCTGCTCCCTTGCAAGGAAAAGGGAAGAGAAGAAAAATGTTCTTGCTTGGCTCTCTGCAAAGACCAAACGAGTTCCAGTGCAGCTGCCCTGGGCCAGGTGTGCCCCCACAGAAACCACAGCCCAAGGGGGCACCACTTGGCATCTCAAATCCCTTTCTCAGGACAAAAAGCCAGTGGCCAAAGAGGACTGCAAGATGAACCCTCTCTTTTTCACCAGTACCCCTTGTACAGTGCACTGACCAATAGCTCAGTTCAGGAGATTCTGAGACTATAACTTTAAAGAATCCTATTAAAATGATGGAAATCTTTGACTATGAAAAGTGGGGTCTGCACCTGGATAGTAATTATGTTTCAAAGGAAATCCATCTGGTATTTTATTGCTTATTGTCTCCATGCACTTTCTGTATAAGAACAATACAGGGGCTGGAATATTTCTTATCAGGAGACTTCCAAAAAGCTGTTTGCACTCTGTCAGACCAATAAGCCACATAGATTTTTGCAATATTATATCAATTATGGGTAATAACTGGAACATACACTTTTTAAAAAACCTTCTTAAAAACACTGGTATGGATACTTGGAGCAGGCAAACTCCACCAGACTCTGTGGAGCTCATATGTCCAAAAAACAGTTAAATCTTTGGTGTCTGGAAAGTTTTACAACTACAGGTAAAGTCAAGGGAAGCTTATTTTTGCCACCACCAGAGCCAGAGCAATGTGCTGCCCTGAGGATTGAATCCTGTCTGCAGGCACAGGCTGGGGAGTGGGACCCAGATGTCCCAGGGTGCAGCACAGGGCAGTTCTGGGGAATCCTCTGGCCAGGGGAGAAGCAGCTCCAAGGCAAAGACTCGTGACCATGTGTTCACAACATCAGCCTTGAGCTGGGTTAGGCCTGTCCCTGTGCAAACAACCATTTTAGATTATAAAGAGAACATTTTAAAAAGAAAACTATAAAGTCTACCAGAGTTGGGTACCACCTTTAAAGATGCTGGGAATGCAACAACAGACTTAAAATAAAATTACATCCAGCCACAGCAACTTGATGACAAGGCAACCTCTCCTTCATTGCCAGCTCAAGTGATTTTGTTAATTCTAGTGAATATATCACAGGTCTCAAGATGACTGATGCTTTCATTACTGCCTTGGCTTCAGCCATTAGGTGATTGTTATGAATCTCAACTTTCATTTTTTTAAAGTTTTAGCTGTCACCATTCAAAGACATGGTATTAAAAATAAACAATGAAAACTTAAAAGTAAGAAAGAGGGGAAAATGTAAGGTAATCCCTATGGAAAAGCAGCAGACAAATTAAAAAATGGTATTATAGTAATTATTTCTTACCTATCTTGAACTTTTAGTGGTGATGTTTGATGGCTAGAGCAGAGGTTACTGGCTGGCTGACAGCAGCATGGTTACTGTAAATGAGAC
The DNA here is from genome assembly GCF_003031625.1 of Empidonax traillii. Classification (NCBI taxonomy): domain Eukaryota; kingdom Metazoa; phylum Chordata; class Aves; order Passeriformes; family Tyrannidae; genus Empidonax; species Empidonax traillii. The sequence continues at coordinate 879,264 of NW_020955353.1, forward strand.
CCATGCAACAGAAACTGGCTATGATCTACATTTGCTCTAAATTTGTGCAACCTCTAGTACAGAACCAGGAAAAAGTCACAGATTTAATTTACTTTTCACTTCTGATGCTCTCTGCATATTGTGGGGGATATGGTTTTGGCAAGGAGTTTGCATTTATTAGCACGTATAAATTTACCAGGAATGTTTGGTCTTGCTGTTAAAGCTCAGATCTAGAAGACAGGAATATGTCAGAAGCTGAGTGTCATTTTTAAAAGCAAGCTTCAAACCCATGTATTTTTGTTTAAATACTTCACAAGTAAACCAACTGCACCTAAAACAGTTGATAAGGCAGAAAAAAGACATGACCTGAAATATTCTTTTTAAAAACTTATTTAATTATTTCTGAGACTTGGAAACCTTATTCATGATTTCTATATATTTGGAATTGGAAATACTGCTGGTAACTGCTCGGCATTGTTTCACATGCCATCACCCAGATGCAAGTACAGATTTCTTTCTCCCAAACCAGACTGGAGAGAGCAGATTCACTGAAACAACTTGCAGGGTCACACTTCAGCAGCTCAGGGTCACCAGAGGATGCTGGCACTCGGTCTCCCACCCACTCCTGCCAGGCAAACACCACTGCAGGCACTGCAAGAGCGATCATCCCAGGGCACTGGGGTGTGGGGGGGACATTCAGGGAGGAGATTTTGCCAGGAACAGCCCTGTGTGACCCTGGCTGACACAGAGAAGCCCAAGCTCCACAGGAGAATGACATGCCAGAGATCTGGACCTCGACCCCCTCTACTGGAACTCGCAGCTGTGACGTGGAGGAAGCAGCATTGCTAAGGCACAAAGCACTGGCAAAGGGGGAATTACAGTAACCCGGTCCAGAGCATCACCACAGCCCACGGGGGAGCTGGTTTGGGCTCACCTGAGGACAGCTGCTGTGTCTGATGAGCAACACGTTGTGCAGAGATCCTGGCTCAGGAGCTCGGGCCAAAATAGGGTGAAGAAGCTCTTCCACTTGTGAGGTGGCTCCTCCTCAGATCATCTCGATGAGTCACAGCTGTTATTTCTGAAATTTTCAAAAAGATATTCAGAAGTGTTACAGTTCAGAAAAGGCCTTTTATTCTTTCCTTAAGCAGGTATAAAAAACAAAAGAGATTTGGATGGAAGTTTGTGCCTAGCTCTGAACTGCTTCTTTATTTCTGCTTGCTTTGCTTTACTTCTCTTGCCAACGAGATGAAGAGAACAATTTATCGTGGGGTCAGCCTCAACTTTTTGTTCCTGGCAGTTTATTTTGCATCAGGTTCCTAAATTCACATACACAAACTCGAGCAACTATTTACATCCACACATAACCTACCATGCCATTAAAGAGAAGAAGCCTCCTCTCAGCCTGAGGAGAACCTGCAGTCGGCAAACTCCTTCCCCTTTGACTCCTCCTGTGGGGGAGAAGGGAGAAATGCAATCAGGTGCAGAATTCCAATCCATCCCTCTGGGGTGACAGACATCCAATTTCCAAGCAACCATTAAAAAGTCCATATGGAATTCCATCTTTAATATGAAGCAAAAAGAAACAGGAAGACCCAAGGGTGAACACATGCTGTGTGTTACTCCTGCCCGGGGGCTTGGGCAGTGTCTGAGCCTTTCCAGGGGCTCTCTTCTCCACAGAGTGTGAGCTGTGGGAAGGTTCAGCACACTTGGGGTGCTCTTACACTTTATTATTATTATTATTTTAACTAAGAAACTGGCTACTCTGTCCATTTGAGAAGGGTATGGCTTTGAGACAGATGTGGAAATATTCCGCAAACACAACGGTCAGGCAGTGGAACACATCCAGGATTATATGAAACATTAAGCGAGTGGAAAACATTTATTTTCCCGTTTCATATTCCACCACAGACTTGTATTTCACAAGCTTATCTTCATATCTGCATTATAACTGAACACTAATTGTGTTTTCCTCCATATTTTTTCAGTAGATCAAAAACGTTCCAGTCTGGAGTCTCCACATTCACACCACAAAAAGTTGTTTTCTGCACCTCTGGCACCAGCTGAGCAGGCAGGAGCCAGCAGTGCCAGAGACACTGAGGGAGTGCAGGACCACGGGCCCTGGAAATGAAGATGAAATGAGGCTCACTTGTGTGCAGCACATTGATAAGATTTTGGCCCCCATTTCAGCGTGACCCAATAGGTTTAAATTGCTTCATTTCTCAGCCAGCCAAGAGCAAATGGGTGGTAGATGTGATATGGCTGTTCACTGGAAATCACCCTTGATTGATTTACCTTCTCCTCCCCGGCAGTGCACGGGCTCAGTGTGAGGCTCAGGCACATAAATTACCCAGAAAAGCCCTTTCGTGGTTGTGTGTAGTCTGTACATGTTGTCACCCTATCAGAGGAGAAGCTTTTATGAAGTATTAGCTCTAAGTGTATACAGAACAGAAATGATCATTTTTATTTGCTTGACAAAAGCTAAGTCACATTTCCAAGTAATAATTCTGAGTTAGAATCAAGTAGAACCAAGTAACTTTGATCATTCCTTTTAAGTAAAAAAACAAACAAACAGAAAATGCTGCTGCTGGTTATAAAAACAACAGCAGAATTTTTAGGAGTTATTTTATTTGTTTTTTTAAAAAACTAATAAGAGCTGTGAAATTCAAAAAAGAGTTTTCAGTTTTCATTAGCAGGATTTCAACACTTTGTGTTTGCTTTTGCCTTTTTGAAAGAAGATACAAAGACATTTCATTTTAACATGTTTGCAGAAAAAAAAAATTAATTGCTACCAGCACTACTACATTGTTATTTCTGGGGGATGAGTAACAATAGATTGGAAAATTATTCAGAAGAATCATTTGGGTGATTTATATACTTTATTGTGATTGGAACAAGGACCTCATTTCAGGCTGTAATACTCACAGTGCTGTCCACAGATGGGTGTAGTGTTGAGAACAGTCACTGGAACCCAAATTGAAAAGAACTGAGATAAAACCTGGGAATAAATTTGTCTGGGGTTTGTACAGCACAGGGAGCAGGGTCCTGACTCCAGCCTGCATTTCCCAAGGGACACAGCCCTGGCAGTCCCACAAATACACAACAAACCGGTCCCAGAGCAGGTCTCTGCTCCAGCCTGGCTGGAATGCACAGCACAATCTGGCTTTGGGGGGAAGAGGCTGTGAGAGCAAAAGGGAGGAAAGGATTCTGCAGGCCTGTGCTGAAGATTCATTAAAATCAGGCTTTAGATCAGGTAAACTTGGACAACCACACAAGGTGAGATCTTTAGATTACCTCTTTATCCCAGTTTTTAGGACACGCAGAGTCCACCCCCCTCTAAGTAATATGCCTCAAATATCTATGTAATGTGTCTCTCATTCCCATCCTTAAGCTCAAAACTTCAAAACTACCCCAAGTGAGACGACTTGTTTTTTAACTTACCCAAGCCAGCTGAAGGCAATAGAGACCCCCCTTCCCCACCAAGGTCAGTGAAGATTTACAAGATTCAGATCTATTTTAACATTGTAATGTCCCTTCTGCTCTGAAATCAGCCATGGTTCTCTGGTTACTGTAAATAGTGCAGAACTGCTGGCTGCAGAAACCCTGGAGGAAGTCAGAACACGTGATAATGAACAGTTCCCAGCAAACTTCCACTCTTCATATCAGTTTGGCAAAGTAGGGAAATTAATATATTGTAAGCCTAAAATATCACAAATACAATACAAACTCCTGCAGCATAAACTCCACCCTGCAGACCAGTGCCAGCAATCCCTGCCAGTCTCTCAGGATCCCAACCCACCAAAGCCATGCCAGGCAAAGCTCACCTGCCGTGAACCTCAGGGCATGGCCAGCTCAGCACAGCCTGGTTACACCCGGCAGGGGTGATGGGGGGTCCCAGCTCCCTCCCCTTGTGCCCCTTCCCCCTGTCCAGGCATTCTTCATCAGCTGCTAAAGCTCTCCCAGCCATCCAGCTGGGTGACAGCAGGGACAGCAGGGAGGCTGGAGGAGGGAGTCAGGAGGGGCATAATTAACGAGACAATGGGATGGGTTATGCCTCTCTGATTTCAATTAACCTCTGAACTTTGCAGTGCCAGGATCTCATGGTTACCAACTAACTTCAGCACAAACCAGCCGTGGGCACTGGTTAATGCCAGGACTCAAACAGCCCGGAGCTGGGACTGGAGTAACTGTGGATCTGATTATTGTAGCAGAGCTGGAGTCTGACTTGTCCCTATTTTGAATAAATTGCAGAATTCATTAATGGGAGGAGAACAAAGTCAAAAGACCCAGAGAAATATATTAATGGCATTAAGGACACAGGCATTCAAAGACTGCAAAACAGATTAATGTATACAGATTGATAAATAAAAAGAAATCTTTGTTCAGGAAAGACTGAGAGAAGCACAGAGCTGACATCAGAGAACAAACCAATCTAGATATGTTAAGAATAGAGCTTTCCATTATTTACTCATGTATTTTAGAGAGCACTTTTTAGTTTTAAAATCAGCCCAGTTTTAGAGTTTCAATACAAGAGGTTCTATTAAAACCCTGTATGAACTACAAGGATTTCTAGCTTACAATAAAGATACAATTAAAAATTAATATCAATCAAAAGAATGCAAATTTTTAAATAAACATATTTTGAATTATTCTACCTTTTAAATTCAGAAACTAGAGAGGCAAATCCGGGTTTTGCTGGCCTTCATTTTCAATATAATTTTTTCACTTCAAATTTTGACCATTTCTGTTTAGTAGATTTAAGCAGATTTAATTCTGCTATCACTTCAGGGCTGCAGTGGGTACAAGATAACTGTTACCACTTTGTGTGTTGGCTTAAATGCATTTGTTCTTAATATTTAAGAAACTATAAATTAGAACAAAATCTGAATTTATGACAGCAGACCCTGCATTTTCATGTAGCTGCAGCTGCAGCATCAGGTCTGGGACACACTGAAGGGTGGTGAAACAAAACCAAAGGCTCCAAAGCAAAAAAATACCAGGAAATGTGATCGGACTCATAGCATTTCAATCACGTGTTATCCTACAAGTCATTTCAAGACAATCTGAAAACAAAATCAATGTTGCTGATATGGATAATAAACCTCTCTTTACAAATGCATTAATAAAAGTATCAGTTTAAAAAGGAAAAATGCAGTAAGATTACAAATTTATTAAACAAAATCCGTTGACTGAACAGTGCAGACTATTGTCAGCCACTTCTAGGACTTTGTTATGCAGTTCTTCATAGCTTAAATAGCACAATTAATCAAACTAATTGCAAGCCTGCAAATTCTTTATTCATAACAGTAAATAACTACATCTATTAAGTAACTTCTTTAATGTAAATCTCACTATTTAGGCTGATATTATCATGATTTTTTCTTCTAATGGATTTAAAGTACCTGCAGTAAATGAGAGCCAAAGTCAAAGCTTTTTTAAAGCAAAATATCCCACTTTTAATATTTAAGAAATTCCATTTAGACACTTGAAGATGCTCAGGTTACAGCAGACTGTGGGAATGCCCTTCAGTTCCTTACACATTACCTGTCTAATAAAGCCTCATGTCCCAGTGACAGAAGCATCTGGCTCTTCTCTCCTAATCAATAAAATTCAGCAAAAGTCCCTTCTTCCAGCAGCAGCATAAATTATCAGATAAATGCAAATAGACTTACTAATGTTAATTGCCAGGGCTGATTGGTGATTAATTTTTTGATTATGATCAATCATTCCACACGAATTTTAATAAGACATTCAAGGCAATCTGCAAATTGATAATAATTAGGGCTCCCAACTAGCAACGCACCCACAGCCAGCTCTCACACATCCCTGTGACTGTTCCTGGAACAACATTCCAGTCTGGAAAAGGGGATGGTCAAAGCCTCCACAGCATACCTAACAAAGCTCCTTTTTTGCCATTTTAAGGTAGGATGGGTATGGTGTTCTCTAACACAACTGGCTACCTTCTTTGTGTCCCTCAGATGGTCAGAAATGAAATAGGAGTTTCATTTATGTGACAGTGCTTTGGGAACATTACCCCAATCTGCAGACTTCCAGCCATGAAAACGAGCCCAGGATCCCCCAAAAAAACCAACAGAGGAACGAACATCTCCCAGAACAATCCTGCCAGACCTGCAGGGGGCATGGCCAGAGGCAAGATACAATTAGAATTTCAGGCCCTGCAAATCAAAAAAGGGCCAAACAGAAGGTTCATGTAATGCCTTTTTTTTCCTAAAGCAGAGCAGGCAAGAGCATTCAATTGCCAGCAACAAGAAGAGGAATGTTTTCCCTCTGGGACACTTGTTTGTGTACTTCAGGGGGAGAGTTCAGATGTTGCTGTAAATATAACAGCTCAAAATGCAACATGATTAATAACATTTCCTTTCAAAGGGAACTCTCCTGCAAACATAAATATCCCCTCCCAACACTTTAAACCCAAACACTCTGGCTGTGCACAAACAGAAAGTGCAGGGGACTGCAAAAGGACACCGAGTTGTCCAGATTTGCAGAACAAGGGCTGGACTTTGCTCCCCACTGAGAACGGACAGACAGAGCCTGACACCTGCAAAGAGGAGCTCAACAGTCATCACCTGCTGCCAGAAATGAGTGAATGCCAGTGAAGGATACAGAGCAGAGTCAATGAAGAGTACACTGCATCTCAGCACTGCCCTGTCATGTTCAACTAATAGCCAAGCTTTTGAAATTCCTGTCCCCACGGCCTAAATTCTGATTTGCACAAAATACTCCTCTTTATGTGTCAAGAGTGGTGCGAAGGAGTTGGAATATAAATGAAAATAAATCCCTGAGGTCTACAATTCTTTCAGTTCTTTCAGTGCTGCCAAATGGACCATTTTATGATGAGGTCCCAGGTATTTGCTCTTTTATTTGAAGAGCTTGCAGTTAGTGCAGTGCAAGTAGCTCAGCTTTTGTTTGTATTAAAAAGACAGAGTAGGATTGGCCCTACTTTCGTGTTAAATTTTCTGAACAGAAGTTAGGTTTCACTTGAATGTTATTTTGCACAGGAAATATCTTCTTCCTGAATATGTCATCTTCTCAACAAGAAACTGAAACGTGGTTTTTACAAAAAGTGCAGCTTTAAGTGAAGCTTTTAAACAAATAGGAAAATATTTTCTTTTCCTCCAACAGTTTCAGTAAGGAGAAAAAAACCCCAAACCATAAAGAAGTGTATTCTTGCTTTCTTTCCTATATAGCAAACAAGATATGTTTTAAAGGGACACATGTATACATGAGGTTTTTAACTATAAAATGGATTTAATCTTGGCCTTTTTAAAAGCCTGGCTCTGTTCTTGGCTTAGTCTTATAATTCTCAAGAATTTGAAGCAGTTACAGAGGGAAGTTAGTGGCCACAGCAAGGACAGTGTCACAAGGAGCAAATACACGTATGTAACAGGGACATTTACCTTAGACAAAACCAGCCCAGTTCTTTTCTAGTTGTCCCAGTTCAAGAACTCCCCTCTAGTCAGGGAGTGATTCTACTGCTAAACTGATATCTTTGATAAATGAATTAGGTCCTTGCTTTTTAAGTTAACATTCCATTAATTATTTTTTTTTCAATTCTGCATATTTTCCTAAACTAAATGATTAAAAAATGCTTAAGTTCCCTTTGCAGCTGAGATCCCTCACTGTTCCCTTCATAAATCTCGTTCAGGAGAACTGAAATGCTGACACGTCTCCTGGATTTGGTCTGTCATTCCTCTCCAGCTCCTCGCACTTGTACAATTCACAAGGTCACGAGTACAAAATGTGCTTGTTAACTCACACAAGAATAAAGCTGTCAGATGGGCTGAGGGCTCCTTGTGTACCAGTTTAGTGAAATATGATTATCCAAGCTGTAAAATGGATAAACCTATTAAATTAATAAATCTGCTGCCCTGAAGACTACGACTGATGTCGCTGCCTTACCTACAAGGCACCTCTTCCTAAATTAATACTTGATAAAGGAATAAATCTTCTGAAGACACACTAAAGCTTTGCATTGAAGAGTTATCTTTTGTGTTACAAACTGTAAGTACTTTTTAGTGCAATGGATCTAAGTGAGAGAAAATGAATTCCAGAAAAAGAAAAGGAATCTTAGAAAAATGTTATTACCCAGCTAACACTGTGGGCCGCTTCTTATCTGTACACAACTAATCACATCCCTGTTTCTTTTTTTATTCTAATGTGTGTGGATTTTGGTGCTCATGAAAGTGAAGGATAATTAGTAGGGCAGTGGATAAAGTGGAAGGGCAGTGCCTTATCAAAGGCAGATTGGGTCAGCTACACACGGGCAAAAAAAATCAGGATTCTCCTTGTTCGGCTGCTTTGATTCATTTCTCTGAAGGTCCAACAATGAAGTTTCACTTCAGAGGAGAGAGAGGGGAAAAGACTTTCAAAGGGTTCATCCTTCTTGACTTCTTAGAAAGCCTTTAGCATATTGCATTTGTCAGGGTACAATATCACTGTTCTTTGGTATTATTAATAATCTATTACACAGACATCCTCACAGAAACAAAAACGAACTCGCCAGGCCAGCAACCAAATACATGGCAAGACGACATCTGTGTTGCTGAGCTTTTACAGTCCAAAGTATAAAAATCAAGAAGTGGAAGGGAAACGAGCACAGACATACAAAAAAGGCTGCTTTAAGATCACATGGTAACGGAGCAGCAGAAATATGGAAAACAGAGTCCCTGATCCAGCCCGGCCCACGATAAACTGGTGCTGCAACCACGTTAAAAAGGGGACAGAAATAGAATCTCAGCGCATCCAAAGCATCCAACAACGTGCTCAGAACTCAAGAGTGAATTTGTAAAAGGAAACAGGAAATGAAAACTAAAGAGGGTTGACATGATTACGGGGTGTTAATAAGAAAAGACATAAGCCAGGGGCCTTGATGTACAACTAGACAACAAGAGGTTACGTTTGGAGTCAGGGCTATGCTAATTTGCAAACTTGGGCCCGTTTCATTAAGTGAGCTGAGAGACAGGCTGTCTCAGTCCAGCAGAGAGGGATCTCATTATCCATGTAGGGAGCAAGAGATAAGAATCTTTTAATAATTGCTGGGACTTTTTTTTTTTTATGATGATATGGAATGCCAATTTATGCCTCTCCACTCAATGTGGATAAAAACCAGCCTCCTTCACAGTTCAAACCAGCCCCCCTCCTGGCTGTGGCCATTAGGACAGGGAGGGAAAACAGAGACTAATATGTTTGCCCAGGAGACCAGTGCTGCAAAACTCCATTAAATGCACTTCATATTGGGAGCACGTTTGTTTACAGTGGATGAAATGCTTTGCCAAGGCTTTTTACTTAATTAATAATAGGCACAGCTGTAGGATTTAGGTCCCAATCTAAACCCCTGCCAGTGGGCAGGACTGCTACCGACAAGTACCCCTTGGATCAAACCCCTTACTCATTCCTTCTTAAGGAATGGCTCTGAATCCATAGCTTAGCAAAAAGCTGAAGAGCATCTCTGCCTTTTGGCAGCAGCGCTGTTTGTGCCTTCCCCTCGTCCCTCTCCGAAACAGCCACTGCAGCCACGAGAAAGCAGCTTTGTACAGCTCTGCCCTTCCCTGCTGTCAATGCCCTGCCTGCTTCAGACCGAGCACAGCACAGATTGGGGGACAGGGACAAACTTCAGTCCATGAGGGACCAATTTTGAGAGACCTGAACCTTGCACATGACAGTACCAAACACAACTCTGACCACTGGCAAAGTTAGACAGGGGCTCATGCTCATGTTTTCCTTTGCTAAAAGCTCAGATATAGATGCAATAACTTACCAAAACCACGTTAATGGCATTTAACTTTGAAGAGTAAACTTTTCCCTCTGCCCAAACTTACACTACAAGGAAAGGAGGAAGCAAAACTGCTTCCACAGCCAAATCTGCTCATTTGCTTGAAGTCCCTGAATTGGACTGTACATCAGTGTTGGAAAACATTGTCCAGGGAACTCTGAAGCTGTGCTTATCTCTAAAGCTGGCTGCAGGATTTGTTTTTATGCACTGGGTCAACCTAAGGACTATGTACAACTTCTCTGTCTCCTCAACTAGAACTAAATTAAAAGGTTCTCTTCAGCTGACCTTGCCTCTTTTCCCAGTTTCATGTTGTTCATGAATAATTTTTAATTTTCCATATGCTCATTACTATTGGAAACAATTTGGCCAGTATCTTTTGTGAAAGGCACACTCAGCCTTCAACTTCGCAGGCAAGACTGGAGAAAGGAGGACTGGCAAAATGGAAGCTGACTTTTCTGGATAAAAAGCTCATATTCTGGACCCTTCATTCAATAGGAATAACTAAAATAATCAGCTATATTGGCACAAATACTCACCCAGGAGGATGAAAGTGCTTTCTGCAAGTACTTTATAATATTTACATTTAAGGAAAAACCAGTTACTTTTTGCTTTTGAATTAAATCACTAAATTTCAGCCTGGGTATTTAAAGATAAAAACTAAACTTCATAATGTGAGACTCCTAAGGCATCATGCTGGTTGCTCTGCTCTCCTCTGTCTCCTGTCCACATGCTCCTGTTGTTGAGTTGGAAAATGTGTATCCAGGTTACCTTGGTTTGAATTTATTTGCAAAGTATTGAGATAAAAGTCCAGCTGTAATATAATTAGAATTAAGTAGGTTAATAGGCTCCAGATTTTTTAAAACATATTAAAAGGAGATATCTCCCTCTCTCTGCTTATTTCTCATAATTACAGCATGAATTTAAGGTACTATAAAATTAATAGAACACTGGCCCTAGAGACTGAAGTCTCCTGCACAGGCAGACAGACAGCCTGTCCCTGCCAGTGCCCCCAGCTGTGACCCTAACCCTGCACACGATAACAACTGGTTTACCTCTGGGCAGTCTCATTTATTGACCCTTTAAGAGGGATGTTAAAGGACCAATTGCAGCTAATAATGTATAGTGCTTTCCGTGAGCTCAATCCTTGACCACAGGGAGAAGATTTTAAATTACTCACCTCATTACATGCCATGGAAAATCTGAGGGAAAATCACCCTCTACTGCTGAAAAGATAGATATAGATGATATAAAGATAGATAGATAGATAGATAGATAGATAGATAGATAGATAGATAGATAGATAGATAGATAGATAGACATTGATACACACACAGAGGGAGATTTGCAAGCTGGAAGTACAGATATAGCCAAGTCACCTTTAGCCTACAATGGGTATGGTTTGATTTCTTGGTTTAGGAGGTTTTGGTAAACTTAGGAGGTCAAAGCAGTTTCCTTGTCCCGTTTCCCTGTGAGATACTTTTGATGGTGTCCAAGCAGGCCAGGGCAGACTGAACCATGGCCTGGAGATGTCACAGCCACTGTCCCATGGCCCCGAGGTTCTGAAAGGGATGGATTGTGCATCTCTGGGTCCACTTGGGGAAACACCTCCTGCTTTCTGTGCCCTCATATCCCAAATGGCTGTGGCTGGAGCTGGAAGGCAGTGGCTGTGTCCTGGGAACACAAGAGGGGACAGAAAAGAAGGCTCTTGTTAACATTCCAGCCAGCCATATCTGTGCCATGTACAAGTAAAACAGAGCTGTGCACACAAGCATATCCACTCAAGTGCAGAATATGATATAATTATAACCAATTAAATAATTTTCCCTAAGATGCTTTTCAGAAATCAAGTTGTTACCTATTCATCAGGCTGTCAGTAAACACATCTCTCTCACATACAACATGTTTAACTCTTGCTCACGATACATTACTCATACACAATCCTTGTGGTAATTAATGACACCTCTATCAGTTCCCAACTTTTCCAAACCCCTGCAGATAAACAACATTTTTAATAACTTTATACATTTCAGAGTGGTTAGGTTTGGTTTGTTTATTTGCTTTTTCTTAGTATTTCTGTATTTAACACAGCTTCTAGAGGTGGGCATGGAGTCACTCTGACCCCATCCTGGGAATGCTCAGTCATGCCAGCACCTTGAGGACAGGGGACAGAGCACATCCAAGAACTGAGAAGTTCAGCTTTATGAGGCTCAAGGTTTGCTTTTCTAGGTGTGTATTCAAAACTAATGACTGTCACGTCACAGATGCAGATACAAATACCCGCTCATTTTGGTTCATAAACACACTTATTTTTGCCGAGAGAGAGAGAGAGAGAGGCAGAAATAATAATAATATAATAGATATATAATAATAATATATATACACACATGTACACTCACGTGTTCTGTAAATGCATACAAGCCAGCCCTGGGCCTGCAGCCCAGCTGATCCCAGTTCTGTGGGTTGTGTTAGTTCTGGCTCAGTTTTCTGAAGTTATGTCTCCATTCTCCCCTTGCATCAGGCAGTTCTTCCAGAGGCAGTTAGTGCTGCAGTCATAGAAGAATAATGATGTATTGCCTGGGTCCAGAAATGTCAAGTGGACTGGTGGGAAGTGCATTTTGTGATGTTCATGGCAATGGCTTCATTAAAATCCAACGTGCAAAGCTGGAAGGCTTTCTTAGCCCCTCTTCAACCTGGGCTTTTCCTCAGCATCCACCAGCTGGACCTGCTTTAATCCATCACAAACAGCTTCTGTCTTTATCCTAAATAAGTCATGGAGCTTAAACAATGTTATTTAACCTCCCGTGCCCTCTCCCCATATTTCTACCGGTGCCAAACACCCGTAAACTCATTCCAAAAAGCCACACGTTACCCAACCAGTGCTGCCCAAGGAAAGCATTCAGGAGTGTTTATGGGGCAGCTGAAGTGTAATGATTTAGTAGATGTTTATAAATGTTTATACTGTACAGATTAACATTCCCCAGGGGGCCTGTAATGAAGAGAGTGCTCCAACTGGAATCAAACCAGGCAGCCTGGGCTGAATGAGCATGAATGAATCCTGCTGGCCTTCCCTCCCGAGCTGTTTACTCAGTTTGAGCGGATTTCCTCCAGCCATGCTCCTTTGGCATTTGATTTTGGAGTCTGGTCTCAGAAGGAGCACAGTTTGGAAACAAGTTAGAAAATCCAGGCTGTCACTTGGATCGTTGCAATCATTCACAAATTGCACCAGACAAAAGAGCAAAGAGCCCAACCCTTGTGCTGTGGAAGTGGAGGCTGAAACTCCCGGGGACTTCAAAGGGAGCTGGGTCTCACTCTCAGAACGTGGTTTTCAAACATCACATCCAAGTGTAAACACTGAAAATCAGACTGAAGCAACTAAGTCCTGCTATTGGAGCAGGAGCAGGGCCTTGGCATTTGCAAAGTTTTGTGTTAGGTCACTGTGTTTACAAATCATGACTTGAGATGGTGTGACGTTGTGCTGGAGGTTCCCAGAAATGGCTGATGAAAGAAACCCTGAACTACTGTGGTGAACAGCTCCACCAAACACCCACCTGAAGGGGACGGACATCTTTTATGCACAGTGAGTGAATGAACAACTTCAGTTTGTTCGGTGATGGCTCAAAGAGTAAAAATATCTGCGCCTGCTATTGGGATTCATGCACTGGGTCTGAAACCGCCACAGGTTTAACAACACGAACACCAAACCCCAAAAGGAAGGCTGGGAACTGGTGGGTGAAGCTGGGCCTGCCTTGATGCCTCAGGTTTTAAAAGAGGCTAACAGCAGTGATGACCCTGAGAAGTATGAGAGAAAGAGGTTTTCTTTTGGGCATGATGCCAGGTGGAAAAAATCAGTCTGTGAAATTGCAAGTAGAGAAGCAAACCCCTCTGGAATTCTGCTGTGGTCAGGAGAGTAAGAGTCTTTATACATGACATATTTATATATTCAGAGAGTGAATCATCTCAAGGGGGCCAGGGAAGGGTGGGAAGCAAATAGAAAGGATCATGGCATAGCCATAGTCAGCGTGGGCCAAAAAATGTGGCCAAAAACACCCAGGAGAATAAACTGTATCTTCAAGAGGGGAACACCACTGCCAGTGGATTTCTGCAGACAATCTTCTTTAAACTATGGGGTTTTTTGCTGCTGTGATAAGATTTCTCACTTCTCCAAAAACTTTTCTACCTCTGGCTCTGACAGTGACATTCCTGCACAGGACAAACAGCAGCACCAGGAACTACAGGTGTTCTCAAAATAAAATACACAGTATTCCTTGCAAACTCATAAACCACAGCACTGGAGGCTGAAAATGTCTGCTGTGATTCTGCAGCCTCTCCAGTGGATCAGACAGATGGGGAGGGCTCAAGAAATAAAATTTCTTTCAATGGGTTTCTGAGATGTTTTCAAAGCTCAAAATAAGTCTGATTAACATCCTGGATGGAGACACTGGACAAAGGCAATTTTGTCTGCAGTGGTTTATTTGCCCATCTCACGAGGCTGTCTCAGCTCGTTGCAGTGTTTGGCAAACACTCCTGGTGCAAGTTCTGCTCTGTAACCCCACTTGGGTCTTTAGAGCAGTGGAAAAGACAGATATTTGAAATCTAGAGTGCTCTAACCATCAGGTAATTAGCTGTAGCAGACTTACAAAGTAGGAAAGGCTCACGAGAGCTCTGAAATGAAAGCACAAACTGCCTCCTGGAACTAATTTTAGACTGGCTTGAAGTATTTAATCCTGCAAATTATTGCCAGTGAGGAAACATCAAGGTACTGCTGGATCTTAATAGTGGCAAACCAGCAGGAGGGGCTCACCCTGAGCTGCCTCCTGCTGATGGCTAAGCAATCAGACATGCTTTACACCCCTCACAAGGTGCAGGGGCAGCTATGTTTTGTTCCCACTGATTTGCAAAGTGGCCTGGAATCGTTCCTCTCTTGTGTTTGGAAAGGATCCTTTGGCAGCAAAGCAAATTCAGCCTACTTTGCAAACAGCAGAGAAAAGGAAGAGCAGAACAAACACTGGGGTGCAGACAGCACTCCCCACTGCATCCCCAGGGACCCTCTTCCATGGATTCCATCCTTCAGAGGACAGGGAAGGGTTGGTGGAGGGGCACAAGAAGGCAGAGTGCTTTACTCTTTCCTAACTAGGACCTGTCTGATTTGGAAAGATGCCTTTCTGATTCCTTGCTCTGCTCATGAGTGCTCATTAATGAGGCTGAGGAGTCTGGATTTATTCTTTCATCCCTCCAGGAGTCAGCTTCTCCTGTGTGGAGAAAGTAAATGTCAACCTTGTGAGGGCTGTTTTGGGGAATAAGAAATGGCAGATATGGGACTAGAAACCAACTTCTTAGGTTCTTAAAACCTATTTGCCCTCAAAAAGATCTTCGGATCTGCAAACTCCTTCTTTCTTTGCATCAGACATCACGTGAGGGAATTAGGAAACTCCATGTTCCTTTCCACTGAGAAGATACTCAAGAATCCTGTTGCTGTGGTGGATAAAAAAAATTCCCTTTATTTTCCAGACAGAATTGATTCATAGCCAATTAATACTCCTTTGTTCTTGTGCCAAAATATTCTCTTCTCTTTAATAAGTAGTCTGTCTAGCTCTGTGCGAGCGCTACACTTGAGTGCTGCAGAACCAAGGAGTTCCCTCTTCCACGAGCCACAGGAGGAAATGTTAATAACAGAACATGCTGTAATACCCCATGCAAGGTTTGCAGGAGCCTATCCAGGTGTGTGCAAGAATCCAGGTACTAATATCAAAACTATTTCTACTATCAGTTTTCCCAGATGGAAAGATTTGCTCATCATTTAAAAACAAAGGAGAGGCAGCAACCTACATTTTGACACTTACTTGAAAATTGTTTCCCAGATGGGAGAGTTGCAGTGTCTCCTCCTTTCCAAAACTCAGCAGGCACCAAGAAGCATCTCTTCTGCAGAGCCAAGATTTAAGATCCTGCACATTTCATTGAGCAACAAGCATTCTGGAATTCAAATTTTGGTTCTTTTTAGGCACAGGTATCCTTTTGCTTATATCTGCAAGATCAAGTGATCAAACATCAGAACTAAGGTTAACCATAAACCCTTATTCATCTGCATTATGATTCATCCTCTAAATATTGGATTATGTCTTGTTTTCCACCAGATTCTACCTCAGGAGGGACAGTGTTCACTTAATAAGCAGATATTCAATAGTTTGTTCCAGTGTCATTTTTCAGCTTGTGGCTTGAGGCCTTATTTACCACGGAATATTCCAAACCTGCTTGGAAGACACAATTGCTGATTTTCTTGTGAGCTTTTCTAAGGTTCTTATCAGGATGGCATGAATGCATCTGAGTGCTTCACAACGCTCATTTCTTCTAACAACACCCTGGAAAATGAGAGGATATTATTATTCTTGTTTAACAGATGGGAAACTGAAACACAAAGAGATTCAGGTCAAAACATTCTGCTTTCGTTGGGTACCCAAACTGAGATGTATGGGACTTGATTTCTCAGAATTTTTAATGTTGTGCAACATCCCATGTCAGGAGAAATAGCACTGACAGTGTACTCTGCAAATGGGAACACAGAAAACAAAATCAAATTATAGCCAGTTGGGAAGAATTTAAATTGACTTCTCTGAGACTTGGTGAGAGCTTTGCAGGATTCAGATGCCTTAGCCATGAAATCCCTCATTTTCTTTTCAATTCTCTCCCTTTTACTGCACTTTCCCTGTTTCCACAGCAAATACAGGCAAAGTCCACCAGAAACCAGACTCCTCCTCCTCCCAGCTTTGACTCATCTCCTGAGCTGCTCCACCTTCTGAAGGGAATGAGAGCAGGGTCCTCTGCTAAATCTAAATATAGCACATGGTCCTGTAATTAAAGACTAGACCAAACACAGGTACAAAAGGAAGCCAAATAAACGCTTTGCAGGAAACTCTCATTTCATGAATTCCCGACACTCTTTTCTAAATAATAAGCTTTTCAAGGAGAACACTGTCTCCATTATACATATGTATATATAAAAATGTAAGTTATTATACAAATGTAATTTTTAATTAAAATATAAATGCTTATGTATATATTTATAAATTATATATGCAATATATAGGATAGGAATGTTATTATATAAATGGAATCATATAAACTTATGTACTATGTATTTATATTCTTGTTCCTGAATTCAGCTGAATTTTTCCAAAACCTGGAAAAGGTATCTGGCCTGGTATGCTAAGCCCAAATGATTAAAGTTTTCAAAATCTGCCCAGTAGGTTTCAGTTCAGCATTTTGACTGTGTCTTTCTGTTTCAAAAAATCAGGATGTACGTGCCTGGGTAAATCAAAACAATTTGAATTTCATAATGTTCACTGCTGAAGGAATATGTACAAGCAGGACTCCAAAATTTCCCGTATTTGGGAAATTCAGTTTTTTCATAATTTCATTTCATTCTGAATCGAGAGAACACCTATGCCTCCCTTGCCTCAAACTTTGAAATTCCCCTAAAATTTTATTTGTGTTGGGTTTAAATTTTTCTAAATAAATCAATCAGAGCTGATACCAGCACGGGGAATTTCAATATGAATGTTGTGAGCTCGACAGAGTTACAAGGAAATAAAGAAGCCTGGAAAGTTTCAAGCAATACCAGTTACAGATACATCACCAGCTATTTTTAAAATACCACTGCAGTAGCACCTCAATTTTGTTATAAAAAACTTATTAAACATGGTATGTGCTATTTTCAGTGCAGCGATACTCAGGAATGGATCCTCATTTTCCAGGTGCTTTTCTGCCTCTCCCACCCAGACATAACAGTGAGGAGTGGAGCTCTGCCCTTCCCTCAGCCACAGGTCTGTCTCATTTCATACACTTACGAAAAAAGACCCCGATCTGAATGACTTTAATCTAAAGGACCCACCAGTAACCTGTGGAAGAAGGAGCAGCAGCTCCAAGTTCCCCACTCAGGGCAGAGCCAGCCCACCTGCAGCTCCCACACAGGTAACACACTGGTGAGAACATAGAGGGGACTCCTAAGGGATGGAACCAGGGTTCAGGCTAATTGAATGCCATGGAAAAGCTGGGCAATCTGGCCTTTTCACTGACTATTACTTTGTTCTTTGTTTTCTTATCAAGGGGACAAAGAACTTTGATGCCTCTGAAGGACATGCTGGGGCTTGTGTGAATTTTGGGCTTCTCCTGGTTCACAGAGGATCAAGCAGGATTTCATGAGACCTGTCCAGGCAAAAACCCCCTATATGGGGATCTTCTCTTCAGCAGGGAGGTGAGAAATCAGGCTCCAGCCCTGAGCTGAGAGCAGCTCTTTCCCCAGAGCTCAGCATGGGAAGGGCTCAGCCAGCAGCCAGGAGGAATTCCCCTGGCAGGAGGGCCAGGACTCACTGCCCCTGCTTCTGTCCCTCTTTGTGCCTGGGATGGGTGAGAGAAGGGCCTGGCAGAGCTCCCTGGGTCACAGTCAGTAAGAGCCTCCATCCCCAGGGACAGGGAGCTGCTGCAGGTGACCCGGGATAGGAGATCCTTTGCCGGTTGGTATTGCCTTTCTCCCTGCATTTTCCTTAACCCTCTGCTCCTCTGGAATAATCACAGTAACTCTGCCAGCTCCTGAGCAGGATGCTCATGATGCTGTTACAAAAGTTGGCCCATAAACCCGGGATTTTCAGCACCGATTTCACTGAATTTCAGCAGTGTAAAATGAGGCTCCACACAGAGCACAGCTGACACAGGCGTGGAGGTCCCTCATCAGTTTTCCTCAATAAATTAACAGCAGAGCTGCTGCCACAGCAGCCTGAGCCCTTTGCAACATTTGTATTTCTGCTTTGGGTGTATTTACTGGTGTTTTTCACAAGCCCTTTTAATGCCTCCAGGAGTGATTTATGGGGACAGAATAGCATGAAAAGAGCAGATTCTACTCATTTAAATCTCTGGATGAGGAAAATCACACGAGAAGAGCAGGTTTCACATTGTCTCCTTTCCATAAATGGCTTTCTGAGGCAGTAAAAGCCATGTAAAAGCAAACATAAACACTGCACAAATACTGAGATATTCAGATTTGTTTGGACTTACCCAAACACTGCCCGGAAATTTTCAGTTTATTCAGGTTTGGGCTCTGTTTTGTTAACTCATTCCTTAAAATGTTGCAGATTTTAGTTATTGTTAACATAACCAACCAGATATATGTACTAAAATTTCTTTTAATTAATATTACTACACAAGAGGATTACTTTAATAAAAACAGTTCTTAGTATTATTCTTGTTACTTTTCGGATGGATGAGTAATGTGTGTGACTGTGGTGATTCTTTTTTCCTTTTTTTCTTTACTTGGCAGCCCTCACTGCTCCTGCTCCAGCACATGATCTGGACACTCAGGATGGTCCAAGTTTCCAGCAACTGACATGCTGGTTATTAATTTTATAAAATAAGCAAATTAGTGAAGCATGACTTACAAACTTTTTGATCCAGTGAACATTCATCTGGGTACTCACATAAAGAACTTTAACCTTTTAGTGCTGATAGTAATAGCTAATAATAATAGACATGGGCAGGTCACCAAGTTTCCTTCCCAGGGCTGGGGTGCAGTTTTGGAGGTCTCTGCCACACACAGAAACTTTACAGCTTTCAAGTGAAGTGAAATTTCTAAAATAAGTAGCACTTGCCTTCAAAAGGCAAATGAAAGAGGTTTCTTTGCCTTGTCTTTTTTCATTAATTAATACTCTAACTCCCTAATTTCCAGAAAAAGCCATAGAATCACGGAAGGGGCTGGGTTGGAAGGGACCTTAAAGATCATCTTGTTCCACCCCCTGCCACGGGCAGGGACACCTTCCACCAGCCCAGGTGGCCCCAAGCCCTGTCCAACCTGGCCATGGACATTTCCAGGGATGGGACAGCCACAGCTTCTCTGGGCAACCTGTGCCAGGGCCTGCCCACCCTCCCAGGGGAGAATTTCTTCCTAATATCTCAACCTGAATCTATTCTCTTTCAATTTAAAGCCATTCCCTCTTGTCATAGGATACAATGTTTTCTACTTCAGCTCTCCTATATTTCATGTTTTGCCTCATGAGACCGAATTTATTACAGTGAGGGATGTAATTTAATAGTATACTTTAAAAAACCATGAGTGTACCTGCTTGGCTCCTCGTTTTTCACCAAGTCATTCGAGGAAGTGTTTAAAAGTCAGAAGACTGCCCCAGAATTTGTTTGAATAATCCAGGCTTCATGATTCTGCAAGACAGAATAGAAAGTTAACCTGAGAGGTTCCCTCTGCTGCTAGTCACATCAAAATGCCATAAAAGCAGACAGATCCTTTCACACCCTGTTTTCCTAAAGGGTCATGGAAAGAAATCTCAATCTAGACCTTCATCCAGCCAAAAAATTCTGCACCCATGCTCAGCTTCCTTCACTGTTACCTCTGTATAATTGGAGGGAATAATCCACAGTGTACAAAACTGCCAATATATTCAAGACTCTGCAAAATCCCAAACCCCCCAAGACCTGAGCTGAGCAAAGTCACAGGATTATTCATAATTTCACCAGCCTGATTCAGCAGAAGGAACGTGGAATCATTTCAAGTCACAAATAAAGCTGTTTATGAGTACTGGGAAAAGCTGTGTCCCCTGAACAAAATGTAGCTTTCTCTCAGCTTCATTCCTGTGTTTAAGGAGAATTAAAGCATTCTGGAACTTGCTGGGAAAAGGGGAACAGGGGGATAGAGAAGGACAATTTATCTCTAAATTACATTGCTCTTCAGAGTAAACCACAGAGAGCTGTAATGGGACAAGTAATTTTTTTTACCTAGTATAATTAATTAGAACCCATAAAACCCAATTAAACAGCACTTTTGAGACTATCAAGTGGTGCATGTTTGAAACTGCAAATATGACAGTATAAGTACGTTTTTATAGCTGGGCACACTCCTCAGGATTATTTTCAGTGCTCTACTAAAATGGAAAATGGTACCAGTTTGGCCCCTGATAATAAATCGCTTGGAAACAGGCGATATTAATAATCTTTATGGGGGTAGGATGGAAGCCAGATGGGGCAGGGAGGGGAGTGTGAAAGTGGCATAATATATTGGCCTGGAAAACATAATCCAGACCAGAGCAAAAATGGAATCTTGGTGTGTATCAGAGCGGGCTGAAAGGGGTGGCTGAAAGGGGCTCGCCCTGGGAGATCAGGAGGATGATTTCCAAGGTAAGGAAGGTAACACCCTGCCAGGTCAGCATGGAATGGAAGCAAAGAGATGCTCCAGCAGATTTCCTGGCAAGGAGAGGGCAATGTAAAGGGGAGAAGGTGCTGGGAGCTGCTCTCCCTGACCCCTCCCAGCCGTGTCCCGCTGCCCTGGGAGGGGGCTGTGTGTGCCGTGGGTGTGATGGGTGAGATGGGCTTGACACACAATCCAGTGTGAGTAAAAGCTCCCTTGGCCCTTGTTTATTTGCAGAGGCCCCGGTTATGTTGGGTTTGGCAGGCGAGGCCCTGCCGTGTGCCAGGCACTGCCCTGGCGGCACCTGACAGTCATCAGCACCTGAACCCACCCCAGGCTCACCTGCCCAGGCACTGCCCCTGGCCACACAGAGCCTGAGCACACACTTCAGCATCCCTGTCAGCAGCTCCCAGCTGGGCACTGCCAGGGCACAGCCAGCACGGGGTAACGAGGGCTCAGGAGGAGCCTCTGTCTGGGGCAGCCGCTCCCCTCGCCCCTCGGAGGGCAGTGAGACCCCTTCCTTCCCCTGGGGTTAGGAGTTTGTTTGGGTTTGGAATATCTTATCCTGCAGAAAATAGCAGTGCAGTGTGATAAAATATATCTGTATACATACATGCAATGAAACAGCCCATGCTGGCTGAGCCTCAGTGACAGAAGCAGATGAATTAAACTCTGACATCCCCATTCGGCTGCACAACGCTCCCCGTGCAGGCTGCTCCCAGCAAGCGCTAGCTTTGTCTTATCAGTCACTCAGAAAACTCCTCCAGAGTCACCTATCAACACAGGAAGAATATTTAATCTGGAAATGCAGGAAAATATACTTTCAAAAGAGATTTGGAAGGAGAAATGGAGGGAACAGCTGGTCTGGGCAGAAAGCGTTGCAGCAAAGACTCACAACGTCCACAGGAAGATACAGGGAGGACTTAAGAGCATCAAGGAGATAAGAGCTTTCTGCAGAAGAGCTTTGTGCTGTATGGTGTGCTCTCTGAAGGTCTGCAGAGTGCTGTCACATTCCCTATATACATGGGAAGGCTAATCATCTCTTAGTTTTTAAGAATCCATTTACTAAATTAGAGAATCTTATAAATATTTGCATTTCATAAGTCTTATGCCATGTCACCTGCACTGAGACCTTAAGCTTTCTGAACTACACAAATTACTTTAAGATCTGCCTCCTTAGTGTATCTAAATACTGTCATTTTAGTTTGATAGAGACATTTCTTTCTATTTGCTCAGTGTGTAATTTTCTCAGTTTGAAATCAATAGGGGCAGAGACTCTGACAAGCTAACAGTCAGTTCTGGACCACAAAAACTTTTCTTAATCCAAAAAAGAAAAGGGCCTCTGCGTTGTACAAGGCACAGTGGGATGAAGAGCCTTCCTCCCCAGTTTAAGCAACACACATAGCAAGAGTAAGCTGCCTGGACACTGCAGAACTGGACACTCAGAGATTTACACAAGCACATACAGGATCATCATCCAGTGAAGGAAGGACAGAAAAATCACCTTAATCTTAAATCCAGGGTTAGATGTTTCAAGAAAAAAAAGCACATTTTAAGGAAATTGGAAAGCTGAGACTGCAGCAGACTCTTGGTCTAGTTAGTTAGGGGGTAGAGACACAAAGAACATCAGCAGCCATCAACAGCATGGCAAATGCCGTTTGTATCGACGTGTGTCATTCCTGTACCACAGCCAAGTGAAACTACAAACACTAGGACAAGTACAGAGCTTCAATTTACATTCCTGCTAAGGCATCTCTGTGTTGCCAGGGTATTGCTAGTGAGCTCAGTATAAATGAGATTCTGGCCTTAATATTCCCCACCAGGAAAGTGAAATACACAGACATATTGACTTGGAGTCACATTCTCTGCTCTGTCAACCCAAGGTATCTGCAAGGACCAAAACTGGCAGAGAGAAGATGAATCTGCAGGTATGGCACAGCAGCTTCAGTGAGCCCAAATGATCTAAAGAGTCACTTCATATGAACTGGCCCTACAGAATCACAGAACCATTCAGGTTGGAAAAGATCTCCAGGTTCATTGAGCCCAATCAGCACTGCCAGGTCCACCACTAAACCATGTCCCCAAGCACCACACCTACACAATTTTTAACACTCTAATATTACATATTCCCTTTAGCATCACATCCCCCAGTACCACACAAGCACTGCCTGGATCATTTGCCCGCTGCCATGGCAGAATTGTGCTGCTGAAGTCAGAACTTCAGCTCCAACATCCACCCTAAATTCTGAGGCCTTTGAAATCAGTAACAAATCTCTCAACATTAATTTGTGCCAAGGTTTTGAGCTGAACATATTTAAGTAGATTCCTACATTTATTTCTAAATGAGAGATCTGTAGCTCTTGAAATGTCTTCTTGGGATGTGTTAATTTTGATAGGAAAATGAAAGGTGCTAATTTGTCCCTGTTGCCATATAATATTAAACAGTTAAATGTGGTCTGATTTTGGAAACAGTACATGGCAGACATCCTTAAAAAATCATTCAAAAGGTATTGAAAGAATAATCTTTTCCAAATCTGTCAACAAGATTCTAGCCGCTGTTCCTGGCATGAAATTTAGCTTAATTTGGTAAAACAATCACTTTTGCTCTTGCAAACATTGTAAAACAAATGGGGTCATGGAAAGAAAAATGGGAACATTAAAAGATAAATCCTCAGGAGTGTGCTTCTGTGTTACTGTGGGGTATTTCCAAGGACTTGCCGAGGTTTTAAAAGTACAAGTAAATGTGGAGGGCAGGAGGGAGCTCAGACTGCCGGGGCTGGGAGGCTGCAAATCCCATCCAGAGCGTGGTTTTGCTGTGAATGCTTTTCCAGGTCTCACACCATTACATAGGATGTAGCATCATAATGATGTCAGCCCTTGGACCAGAGAACAAGCTGATTTCAGTTTTATGAGGGGAAGGGTGAATACTTTCAAAGGAATGGTGAGTCGAGTAAGACAGAGCTGGTGGGATCACAGTTCAGGGAACTCACAGTTACGCTCTGAACTATTTTTAGTGAGGTACTGCAAGTTCAGGGATGGTTAGAAAAGGCCTGCCCAGCTCCAATGAAGCACAGCCTCTCAAAGCATTGACAATTTGCTACCAATTTTGCAGGGAGGGAATCAAAACCTCTCTTCCCTTTTGCTGAAGGTGACTGTGGAGCAAGGCTGCTGTGTGTGTGTGTGTGTGAATGAGCATCAGTCTGTGCAAGGAGCTTCCCTCCCTGTTCTCCACCCTGGGACAAAGGACAAACACTCACCTTACACTGCAATCAGCACATGTGTCTCTGCTCTCCTCAGGGTGCACCGAGCACAGGGGGAGGGGAGGATGAGCAGCAGGGCCCAGGCTCCCTCCATCCCTGCCCTGCCCACAGCAGGAATGGTCCCTCCTCCTCCCCCTCCATCTCTCTCCTGGGGGTGCTCTGCTTCCTTCTGCCCACTCAAGCAGGTACTCAATCGCCAAGATTTTAGTCCCAACATTTTCAGTCTGTAGGGAAACACAACCCCCCCAAAGATCAGACACAAAAGAGAACACAGGTGTGTGGGTTTTCCACCAAAGCTGCTGCTGTTCCTGCAGCAAGAGCATGTCAGAGACCTCCCAGCTCCCTCGGGAAAGTCACTGCAGATCTTGTTATCTTTTTCCCTTTTTCAAACACATCCTTAAGAATATCCAGTTATTGCAGATCACCAGGAACACACAAGGAAAGGGTTGCTGTATAAGCCTTACCACAATTATGGCTAATGTTGGAAATATATACTGTACATTTCCTGTATGGTGGGACTGCCACAAGCACAGAAAATCCACAGTGAGGGGGATTTCTATGCAAGCTATGCAGCAGATAAAGATTGTATTGCAAGCTTGAATTACTGATTCAAGCTGCTGCTTCGCCTCTCCCCACCCACTTCCCTAATAGCTTTTAAACTGAAATAGCCATATAAGTTAAAATGTTCTTTTATAGGGTGAAATAAACAGATTTTATGGTTGAGAAACTGCACTTCACCACTAATTCATGCAGGTTCAAGCTAAGGAAATGGCTCAATTTCTTCTCTACAGTTGTTGAGATTTTTTTTCCCCAAAAAAATTCAAGATGCAGTTCAAATTAGATGTTATGAAAACTCTGGATGCAGATAAAGCTTTCTCTCAACAAAGTATATCTAACTTGCTGCATTCCAGGTCCCAAGTTCCATGAAATCAGAAGGAAATTACTGCTGAAACCCTCAGATTGGCTAGAAATTGGTTCAAAACATTAGAATTTATTGTTCATGTTTTGATATGACCTTAAAAATAAACAAACAAACAAACAAAGAACGAACAAAACCCAACAAACTTACGGGAAAGGTTTCATATGCCACTCTGCAAATCTAAAAAGGTCTTATGAGTGCAAATGTAATCAATTTTTAAACTTGTTTTTAACTCTCAAAGCTCTGTAAAGAGCATTTAGCCCCAGCCTGCCCAGTACAATCCTCTCCAGTGGAATAGTGGGAAATAGCAGTTGCAGCTGTCCCAGAGAACCCAGGGAGAAGCAGCACTGAAAAGCTCCATACCTTATACAACACATTGCCATTATAAGAATTATCCCTCAGATATTTTAGGGAGCCAGGGGG
Source organism: Empidonax traillii (assembly GCF_003031625.1). Classification (NCBI taxonomy): domain Eukaryota; kingdom Metazoa; phylum Chordata; class Aves; order Passeriformes; family Tyrannidae; genus Empidonax; species Empidonax traillii. Next base: position 904,814 of record NW_020955353.1, read on the forward strand.
ATAAGCACGATCCAGAGATTCTTGGAGAAATAACTGGAGGGTACAAAACCCCAGGAAGATACAGCTTGAAAAGCTTGATATGATCTGAGTGCACAGAAAGATCTTTTCAAACCAAGGAAGGACAAGAACTGATTCTACTGAGCAGGGGGAGACACTGCCCTAAGTGCTCTAAAGGAAAACTGCATTGCCCTGATTGTTTTATCAGAAAAATCACAGTATATTTCATTTATCTACAGATCTGTTTATTCAGCCCTCATCACTATGATTTTTGAACATCTGATACATCCAGTAACAGCAGGGGAGTATTTTTCTTCCCATTATTATGCCAGCTACATTATCCAGCATTTAAGTGGTTAAAAAGGAGGTTTTTGTTTCCAAGCAAAGATAATCCTGTTCCTCAGGACACCAGTAATGGTGGTATATGACAACATAATCAGCAGCACAAGGACATAAACAACTCCCAATTATCCCAAACCAAAATTTTTGAACATCTTGTTACATTTTTTCCTTAGGCCTTAAAATTACTGAGTTGTTATGGTTGGATGCTTTGTGGTGAATAAATCTAGAATAATTCCCTGGAAAGAGTGAAATGCTGTTAGTGCTAAAGACCACAGTACCAAGCATTCCCTGGCTTTCCCATCCGTGGGGAAAAAGCCATACCATGTTGTCATTGTGTGGGGACAGGGGATAAGGGGGAGGAGCAGGGCTGGTTTCTAGGAAGTGGAAGCAGCTGCATGGGAAACAGGCAAGAGGGAGAGTGCCCCAAGAACACACAACAGCGGGGGCTTTGTCACATCTGACTTGTTTAAATGCCAAATTCTCTAGGCCTCCAGGTAATTCACAAAAAGAAAAAAAAAATCTCACTCTTAAAAACCCCCATGGCACGGGAACAGAAGCTGGCAGGAACTGGAGAGGCTCCGTGGGTGCCATTTCCCACAGCAGGTGCAGGGAGGCACTCAGGGCTCGGAGCTCTCCCTCAGGAACACAGGATTTCTGGGCCTGACACAGAGATGTCACAGCACACAGCAGGCAGATCTGAAGGCAGATCAAAGTAACCACACTGAGAGCCAAATCCAAGCTTGGGCTTTGAATAGACCTCCAAAACATGGATGTTTTTGGAGCTAGACTTTGGATTCTGTCATCCATCTAATCTTGAAATGGGTGGATCAAAGATGTTCAGTCTGAGGCTTAGCAAAGTGCTAACAGACACTTCTGAACAGAAATGGGTCAGTGAAGTGCTCCAAACAAGAGCTAAATTTGTTGGTGGGCAAGTTGGGAAGTGAAAGAGAAGTGAAATGACTCCATGCCTATCGAGTGCTTTGCTGTGTTACCTCCTGACATCGGCTTTATTTACAAAAGGAGGGAAAAAGAGGTACAAGGTGGTTGAGGAATTGGACCAGAAAGCTGGTAGCAGTGCCAGAAAAGACTGGAAATTAAGAAGGATGCCCAGTGGTTTGAGTGCTGGCTTGGAAACCAGTAGCAATCATATGTTTGGTTCTCCATCCCAAATTTCCTGTATGACCTCGGCCAAGTCATCCAGTGTCTCAGCTTCCAGAAAGTGGAGCTCATAAACCTCGTTACAAAAAATAAAATAAAAAAACCTGTGGAGGTGAAGAATTATCTCCCTCTACAGCCTCATGGCCCGATGTAGTCATTGAACAAAGGAGACCGGATGGCTTCCTAAATTATTCAAAACAGAAATGCAGATATACAATTATACAAAAGAACTGACTGCAGAACACTTCAAGCTGTAGGGACAAGCCTGGTGATGGATCTTCTGACATTTCCATGCTCCTGTTCAAGCTATAGGAAAAACACACACACAAGAATTACACATCTCTGGCTGGCACTGGTGTTTGCTCTGTAGATGGCACAAGTGCTAACCTTATTTTCTACCTTGTTTATGCCAATGTAAAGTGGAAATAGCTGTAGGAATTACCCCTGACATGTGTGAGATCTGGCCACATCAACCCTCATTTATTCCAAAGCATGCATTTTCCTGGCCATCATTTCTCAGCTTACCTTAGTCAACTGCAGTTACATTTTTGGCCAGTACAGATTTTTGACCTGATGTCTGTGCAGATCTGAAAGGAATTTCCTCTTCAACACACATGATCTTCCATTAAGCAAAGCCAGTTCCATGATTCCTGGAAGAATTAAAAGGTAGAAATATCCTGTAACTTTGGATCCTTGCAATTAATTCTGTGGTCTCCTTTTTAGGGACAAGAAGATAATTCTTTCACACCCAGGGCTGATGGGTCATTTAGGGGCAGTGAGTAAAGACACATTCCTAAATAATTCAAAATGGAAATCTCTGATGTTGTTCATTCTTCTGCTCTAACTGACCGAGTGTTATGCAAATTTTGGAGGGGAAAAATATGAACTCAGTCTTGCAGATGTAATGACACCCTGGATGGGTTCTGTGTTCTGGAGCAAACAAAGGATAAGAGCACCAGACCTTACACAGACCTTTCAGTTTACCGATCATGAAGAACTGCAACATTTCTCCTGCTGCCACACACAAACATTTCATCAGTGGTGACAGTCAGAGAGGGCCAAGCATTTCTACTCCTGTGCCATCCCAACTTGGCCCATACCACTTGCTGATGAAGACTCCTCCTCGAGGCATTGCTGTCTTTAATGGAACAACACTCATGGACAACTGTTCCAGTACAGAAAGGAAGCAACCCCTTAAACACCTACACAAATACCTACTGAAAGGCAAGTTTGCATCAAAGGCAAAGCTTGATAAAGATATTTAGGCAGTAAGAACAATAAAAATAATCAAATCAATCAGTAAAATCAGAATAATGAGATTAATCAGCAAAAGAGACATAAAAAAATTAAAACTCTGACCTTATAACAAAGTATGGCTTTGGAAAGACTTAGTACACCTATGTGCAAGTTCTCCAGAGGTCTACATGGTCCTTCACTTAGAGCACAAAACTGCTCTGCTTGCAGAGGGTAAAGCAGTTGTATTCCTGCTGGAAATGTTAAGACAAACTATGGAAAACAAGGGTTATGTCCTAAATCTCCCTCACTCATGGATTTACACTTCTCTGCCTTGGGAGAGAAGCTCCTCTTGGTACATATATTTGGGAGAAAATGCTCAGGTCTAACACTTGCTGTTTCCTGCCTCCTCAGGAAGGTCAGTGGGCAGAGACATCCAACACCATCTATCACATGTGTGGACATGGTATTTTCCTTTTCCAAGCAATGTCCAGTTGGAAACCATGGAAACCTCTTTAGCCACAGAGACATAAAATGCACTAGAGAACATTCTCACAAAGCACATGCATCTTTATGCAGAACCAAAGCCAAAGCTGGCTGCTTCCCCCACCGTGTAAAAATTCCTATACAGATTATACACCTTATTAATTCTGGGCCAGTGAACTCTCCTCCTAGTTTATAACAAAGTGTCACATTATTAGTCAAGTTTTCCACCATCTTTTGATAAAAATGGTGTTTTTATTGCAGTATAAAAAATACAAGGCAAGTTAAATGTTCAGTATTTTCTTATAAAATATTTAGGTTTATAAACTGTTGCAAACAGCCTGGTGTTTATATAATATTCACAGACATCTGTAATGCCTCTCATGAAAGCTAATGTATAAGCTCTTAGCTTTGCAGAAGAGTTTTAAAGATGCTCTGCCCATCTTAAACTGTAATTCTACACAGTCTGAAGAGCTACTTTGATAACAGCTTGTTTTGAGCTTAATGTTTATTCCTCTCACTGCTGTCTAGGTGGAAATTTGCTTACTTTATGAGTGAAGGCCCCAGTGCATTTAAAATTTAAATACCTGACTAGGACACCCTTACTCAGCAAAAAGCACACACATGCCCAATTTCAGGTACATGCCTAAATCCTTGAAGTCTCAGGGCTCAACTCATATGCCCACATTATTTAACAGACAGAAAAGCAGCTGGGAATACAGGCATTTCTGAGGCAGAAGAATGTAGTTCACAAGGGTAAGAAGTTTTAATCACTTCTTTTCCAGGTATTGCTCAATCTCTGCCACTACTAAGAAATGGGACC
>NW_020955354.1:0-1113 GCF_003031625.1 Empidonax traillii
TGCCAGGCTCCCATTTTCCCATCACGATTGTCCAGCTTAGTCAATGACCCTGTTCCTCCAACTTTTGGGGGAATGATGCTGGGGAGAAGTTGGCCACTATGGGGAGTGGAGGTTGTGCAGGCTGTATGAGCCTGATGGCCCCGCTTGAGCTCTTTTGAGAGATGCTTCTGGCCCTGTGCTGCTTCCTTGGGCAGGTGGAAGGAGCATTCCTGCCAGGGAGAACACAGGTGTCTGTGGCTGAGACAGTGTTGTCTTGGGAGCACAGCTAAGCTGGGGGCAGTGCAGTGTCTGTGTGGGGCACTAGTTCATGTCCTGGCATCTGTGGGACAAGAGGTCACAGACACATCAGATGACACAGGAATCACATGCAAGCAGTGCCCAAGGCAGGGCAAAGCTGCTCAGGGCTTTGGCTGGTGAGCCCCTCATGGTTCCCCACCACCTGCGTGCTCAGAGGTTGTCCTGCACACACAGAGTTCCACAAGGCTTTTCCAACAGACAATGCTAAGCAGTGCTGCCATGTTTCTTTTTTCTCTTCATCAGGAAGCAACAACCAAACTGTAACAACGCCTGCCCCATCAGTGAATACCACCTCAAATAACACAGGTAAAGAGCAATCTCTTCAGGTGGCCCCTTCTGGGGACGCATTGGAGTAAGAGAATCCCAGGGAGCTCTGCAGTGCCCCCAGAGAGGGATGAGAAACCTATGCCCAGGTTTCCCTGACATCCTCTCCCGGAGGAGATAAAGGTACCCAGATTAAGGCTGTCAATCTGGAGGGTGCTGTTTTCCTGCTGCTGCTTTTGCCTCCTGCAGCAGGCCTAGGTGCAAGAAAATCCTTGCAAAGACATGCCCAGGGCAGGCCCTGCTGGCACCCTGAAGGAAGTTGTGCCTGAAGTTGGTTGGAACATGGGTAGGGAGGGAGCTGGACCACACAGTAGCATGGGACTGAGGCCAAGGACTGTGTTTGGGTATCAGGGAGCAGTCCCTCCCTATCATTCTCTATCCTGGCCAAGCTGCCTGTCCCAGTGTGGTGCTGAGGAGCCCCATTCTGGTGGGTTGAAGCTCCTGCTGGGATCAGGATCAGATACTGCCCAGTCCCTCAGCTCTTCCTGCATG
>NW_020955354.1:1134-3040 GCF_003031625.1 Empidonax traillii
TGGGATGCTTGTTCATGTCCTGGTATTTGTGGGACAAGAGGTCACAGACACATCAGATGACACAGGAATCACATGCAGGCAGTGCCCAATGACAGGGCAGGGCTGCTCAGAGTTTTGGCTGCTGAGCCCCTCATGGTCCCCCACCACCTACGTACTCAGATGTTCTCCTGCACACACAGAGTTCCCCAACACTTTTCCAACAGACAGTGCTAAGCAGTGCTGCCATGTTTCTTCTTTTCTCTTCATCAGGAAGCAACAACCAAACTGTAACAACGCCTGCCCCATCAATGAATACCACCGCAAATACAGGTAAGGAGCATCCTCTTCAGGTGGCCCCTTCTTGGGACAGATTGGAGTAAGAGAATCTCAGGGAGCTCTGCAGTGCCCCCAGAGAGGGATGAGTGATTGTGCCCAGCTTTCCCTGAGATGCTCTCCCAGGGGAGACAAAGGTGCCCAGATCAAGGCTGTGAATATGGCGGCTGCTGTTTTCCTGCTGCTGCTTTTGCCTCCTGCAGCAGGCCTGGGTGCAAGAGGATCCCTTCAAAGACATGCCCAGGACAGCCCCTGTTGGCACCCTGAAGGGAGTTGTGCCTGAAGTTGGTTGGAGCACAGGCAGAGACATAGCTGGGACATACCACTCAGCAGCACGGGGCTGAGGCCAAGGACTGTGTTTGGGCACCAGGGAGCAGTCCCTCCCTGTTATCCTCCATCCTGGCCAAGCTGCCTGTCTAATGTGTTGCTGCAGAGCCACAGCTCTTCCTGCATGGGGGGCTTGTAGGATTGCATCCTTCCTGCCAGGCTCCCATTTTCCCATCATGATTGTCCAGCTTAGTCAATGACCCTGTTCCTCCAACTTTTGGGGGAATGATGCTGGGGAGAAGTTGGCCACGATGGGGAGTGGAGGTTGTGCAGGCTGTATGAGCCTGATGGCCCCGCTTGAGCTCTTTTGAGAGATGCTTCTGGCCCTGTGCTGCTTCCTTGGGCAGGTGGAGGGAGCATTCCTGCCAGGGAGAACACAGGTGTCTGTGGCTGAGACAGTGTTGTCTTGGGAGCAGAGCTAAGCTGGGGGCAGTGCAGTGTCTGTGTGGGGCACTAGTTCATGTCCTGGCATCTGTGGGACAAGGGGTCACAGACACATCAGATGACACAGGCATCACATGCAAGCAGTGCCCAAGGCAGGGCAAAGCTGCTCAGGGCTTTGGCTGGTGAGCCCCTCATGGTTCCCCACCACCTGCGTGCTCAGAGGTTGTCCTGCACACACAGAGTTCCACAAGGCTTTTCCAACAGACAATGCTAAGCAGTGCTGCCATGTTTCTTCTGTTCTCTTCATCAGGGAGCAACAACCAAACTGTAACAACGCCTGCCCCATCAATGAATACCACCTCAAATAACACAGGTAAAGAGCAATCTCTTCAGGTGGCCCCTTCTGGGGACGCATTGGAGTAAGAGAATCCCAGGGAGCTCTGCAGTGCCCCCAGAGAGGGATGAGAAACCTATGCCCAGGTTTCCCTGACATCCTCTCCTGGGGGAGATAAAGGTACCCAGATTAAGGCTGTCAATCTGGAGGGTCCTGTTTTCCTGCTGCTGCTTTTGCCTCCTGCAGCAGGCCTAGGTGCAAGAAAATCCTTGCAAAGACATGCCCAGGGCAGGCCCTGCTGGCACCCTGAAGGAAGTTGTGCCTGAGGTTGGTTGGAACATGGGTAGGGAGGGAGCTGGGCCACACAGTAGCATGGGACTGAGGCCAAGGACTGTGTTTGGGTATCAGGGAGCAGTCCCTCCCTATCATTCTCTATCCTGGCCAAGCTGCCTGTCCCAGTGTGGTGCTGAGGAGCCCCATTCTGGTGGGTTGAAGCTCCTGCTGGGATCAGGATCAGATACTGCCCAGTCCCTCAGCTCTTCCTGCATG
>NW_020955354.1:708392-728828 GCF_003031625.1 Empidonax traillii
AATGCCTTGAAGCCACAGACTAAAGAAGCTCAGTCCACTTAATGTTTCAAAAGGATAAAAACATGACTCATAATTGTACCTACCTGGGCAGGTGGTTACTGATGGTAGAATTGGACCCAGATGTTGGAATCTGAAGGAGAGTTTTTCACTAGAACTGAGATAACCAAATCTTAAAAATTAATAATACAACTTTGGAGACGTCTTGGGGTGACTGATATCTTCTCTGAAGATTCTTAAATAAATGAAGGAACTCTTGCATGACTTCTTTGGGTTGCCTCTTCTAACTTTGAACTCAGTAAAAATTCTCAGTTACTGGTTTCTTTATTTACCATATTGCTTTAACTCCTGAGTCACAGCAGAATGTCTTCCATGAATTGTACCGAATGACTTACAGGCCAACAGAAGACTGGAATCTCTGGTTGGTTGTCCTGTAGCATAGGTATGTTATGGAAAAACTGGAGTGTACAGCCAGCCTTAGAGCACAGGACAGGGAGAAATTTTTAAGCTTTAATCCCACTTACGCAGTTCTTGAGAACTCACTTCAGTCAAAAGTGTTATGACTAAGTGAGCACAAGTGTGTGGATCTGCCCAGAACACGCTTAAGTGGGAGATTTGTGTGAAGCAGCAAGAAAAGCTTGTGTTAGTTTTTTGTGTGAAACAGAGAAACTTGAGGAGAACTCAAGCTTCATAAGGGTGATTTGGGTTATTTTGTCCACTGTGAGCGTGACCTTTAAAAACGTTCACAGTAATTTGAGTGAGGAGAGCCACGAAGAGCAGCTGGGCAGTATTCCTGTTAGGTGTGTCCAGCCGCAGGAAGGACTGCTGTCTCCCTCTCCTTCTGTCAGAGCTACGGGAAAATTGGCAGTCTCTTAAAATGCCTCACTTCTCAGCTCATATTCAAATTGAAACACAAAGTAAGAATAAGCTCTCTTCATCCTCAGTCAGGCTGAGTTGTCAGCCAGCGATAACAAAAACATGTATGCTATGGCACAAGCATAATTACTAAATTTTAGGGGTAATTTGCAATCTTTTAAAGAGAATTGCCACTGTATCTGTTACAGGTAAGTCTGTATAGCATCTGATTAAGACTGTATTGATCTCAGTTTGAGATAAAAAGCTGGAAAGTAGTCAGGTTTTATTAAGCAAAAACATCAAGAGTTTTTGCCCAGTATTTCCACCACTAAGTGAAATATTGTCCTGTGCTAGCGCTTGTCATGTAAACACATTCCTCTTTTTCAAGTAACTTTATTTTGTGAGGCTGTTTTTTCCAAAGTCAAGAAAGAAATCATCCTAGGTGAAAGCTGTAAGGGTTCTCTTTTTATCTTTTTTTTTTTTTTTTTTTTTTTTTTTTTTTTTTTTTTTTTTTTTTTTTTTTTTTTTTTTTTTTTTTTTTTTTTTTTTTTTTTTTTTTTTTTTTTTTTTTTTTTTTTTTTTAATGTGTTTTTATTTAGTTTTTGTTTGGTTTTTCACTTTTTGTTTTGTGTTGGTCTCAGGTCCGTAGAAATTCAGGAGTCTGGTGACTGGCAAAGAGGAGAAGAATTTAGGTTTATAGATTGCAGTGATCAATATACATGGAAGAAAGATGCATTTGTGTTCCTGGGTATTCTAGGGAAGAGATCATCTTAAGGGAGGTGGCAGATGTTTCTCTGTATACGCTCTCAGTCTCTACACCTCACTCTTCTTGTAGACTTTTTATATATTTCTTGGAAATATCCAGAGTCAAGGAGTTGTACAACCTGTTTTTTAACAGAGGGGTTATTTTCTCTTCATCTTCTCAAAGCTCAAACACACAAGCTTGAAAATACTGAAAGCTTTTCAGTAACCCCCAAAATTATGCTCAGTCTCAGTTTAGCAGATGGATGGCCACAGTTGTGTTAAACGCATCTTAGGGTGGATTTTGTTTGCTAGGATAGGGTATCATAAACCTAAAACCACCAGGTTTGACTTACAGGACCAGTGTTTATTCTGTGTTTCTTTTAACATATGAATCTGTTGTCTACCTCTCCACCCTCTCTATTTGCAGATTGCTTAGTAACTTGTAGAGTAGAGTCTTGTTTCTGGCCAAGGTCCTTCATTTCTTTCCATGCAGGTTGTCTCATCTGTATTGTGCTATTTTCCCTATTTTTTTTTTCCTGCAGAGCTCCAGGTGTAGCTGCCACTTGTGCCTCTAACCCGAGTTAGCTGTTGCAAAGGAAAAGAGGGAGCTGAATTGTGCCTCTCTCCCTTCTGCGCCTGCTAGCTCTGAATGGGCTGTGATACTGCACTACACTAATCCCAAATCTCAGCTAATTAAAAGGCACCCAAACCAGTCAAGGTTTCAGCTACAGGCAAAACCAATTGTTTCAGCACTGACACGTTAACTGTGGATAAGGCAAAGCACCGTCTGCTTTGGATGTCTTGAAATTCAGAGGAGGGAGGAGAGGTTCTTCTCTGGGCAGGTTTACTGTTAGAAGAGAGAAACACTTTTGTTTGCACAGTCCTCTGGGGAAGAAATATATCTTTGGGGAGCTCAGTGTACAAGGGAATATTTTTCTAGTTACTGGAAAATCTTATGGGAACTAGTAGTAGTTCAGGTTTGTTTCCTTACTGGGAGTAGCATATAATTTTGTCAGATTAATCAACAGCTCTGATTAATTTAAATCTCAGTTAAAGGATAGTTTACTATATATTATGTGATTGGACTTCCCTTCCCTGTCCCCCCACTCAGTGCAATAAAAAAAGAACAAAGGCTCCCTTTAAGAGACTACATTAAAGGAACTACACCTCTTCAAAAAACTGATGCAATTCATTGTAATCTTTCCATTCCCCTCTCGTGAATGTCCGTTCTCAAGTGGATTCAGAAATCCCCAAAGAATTTTAGATAAACAAGATTATATTATGTAGTCAATAAAAGGAAAAGAAATTAACTATTATGAGCATTAAACATGAAAATTCTAGACTAAAATATTTTTTGCAAATTATAGTAATCAGTTTTTAAACTGATGTTTGAGGTTTTATTTTTTTCCTTTTTATGATTTAAGCTTAAATCTAGTATGGCCTTCTTCTGCTTAAAGTTATGTCAATGATTGAATTTTGAATTATTGTATTTTCCATTGTTCATGGGTGTCTGGACCTCTAAATATTATCTATATAAAACTCTTGAAGGCCCCATTCCTGTAAATTCATTACTTCAGTACAGTTTGCATCTTGAATCCTTTAAAGGACCGTGAATTAAGCTTGCAATGAGTTTCCATTTTCCCTATTATTGAGTGATGTCATTGCAGGCATAAAGAAAGAATATGAATAGAGATGGAGTAGCCAAAATTTATAAGAGCAGAAGATATTAATTTTTATTTTTTTTATTAGAGATTCATTCCAGAGAAGTAAGTGTATTTTCCAGCATTTAAAGCCATTAGGTTTTAATTTAGTATGTGTTTTTTTTCCAAGTTTTGGCACTAGTGAGAGGTCAGGAGCTGACAAAAACGGATCATAAGCAGGTATTGCTTCATCTGTTCTCTCTGCTTGTTGATGCTGCAATAATTTCCCTGCAGAGTCAGTCTCATGATGATCCACGTAGGATCAAATGCAGATATTTTGATCCTCCACCAGCTGTAATGTCCTGATTTCTTTGTGGTTTCATGTCTGGTTTGAATTCAAGTGATAAATATATGTTTTCAGAGAGAAACAAAATAGCAATTGTACTGAGTGAAGGCAAGTCAAGATAGCCCCTGGTGTTCTGCAGAACTTCAGTGGTTCAATTTACATATCTCCTCTTCTGCCCCTACTGAGTAGAAACATACAGTGTGCCAAGAACAGGCAGTATCTGACCAGCAAAGAAGGTGCTTTGGTGCTGGGCTGTCAACAGGGGCTTAATTGGCTCTCTTCATTGTTTGCGTTTTCACTCTTACTTTCATCTTTATTCCTGTGATGTGCTAGTTTAGAAGGATACACAAATCTTCATGCCTTACTCATTCTGTGGTGCGCCCTGTCCCTCGTTAAGAGAGGAAGCTGTTAGAGGCACAGTCCATGTGTCGACAGTAGCAGACACCTCCAGCTTGACCACAGCGAGGTCATCAGCCATCATTGTCCCTGCCAGTTGCCAAAAGACCCTGAGTCTTCAATACTGAAAATACACCTGTTTCCAGAGTGTTAATGCAGTACTTCCATTAGCATAAGATTTACCTCTCTATTTTTAGAGTGTTATTAGATGTTATTTTTTGTTTTGGTATCCTTGCTCAGTGAATGAGATTTAGCGTGTACTTTCTCTGATACGCAGCCCTAACTGGGGTGTTTAATGGAGTCAGTCCAGTTCAGAAAGCTGGGTTGAGCCTGGAAGTTAAACTATTTGTTAGAATGGAAAATTAATAGTCTGAAGCAGATCTTGATTGTTTTCCTTTAAAACTGTGGAAGACATTCATATGTGCTGCTTTTCCTTAGTGGTTTGTGCTAGTAACCTTTGTGAAATAAATTATAACAAATTAAATTCTGGCTTTTAATAGTCAAGAGCTGAATGCTCTGCACTTGGCTCAGCTCAAGAGAAGCCACTATACCATGGCTAATTCTCATCTCAAGGGTATCAGAATGAAAAATCACACTGCAGAAAGCAGATGATGGTAGAAGATGCACTAATAGGAAAACTGCTTGTCTTGGGAAGAGTTTACAGCTGTGAATCTAGATCTCATTTTAAATTTCTTACTCAGATTCCCTTAAAGAATGGTTTGGTCTTTTAGGCACATTAGTCTCTAATACTATATATGTAGTAGTCCAAACAAGTTGTCTGTGTTCTTTATAGATGAATAAGTTTGTCTCCAAAGCATTTTGAAAACACTGGAATCTTTTTCTTGTTAGGTAATTTTTGATTGTTGAGTCTTGGGTGTAATGGTAAGCATATGGCCAAAATTATGACATCCTTTGTTGCTAGAAAAGATGTTTGCTTGTAAAGCATAACTAATAAAATAACCTGTGAGAGCAGAAAATTAAATGGGAAGAGACAAAAGGTAAACCCAAATAAAGGATTCTGTAAGCAATTTGGGTTGCAGAGTTCCAGTTACCAGATGTCTTTCTGCAAGGGGCATTGTAAAGGGTGTACTTTTCCTAATGCTTTAACTAACAACAGATTTGCCCGATTAGTTATTATATTTATTTGTAAACAATGCAAACCAGTTTCACCCTTGTGGATGAACTGAGTAACTTGGAGCAGATGTCTCACTTAGCCATGTTTATGTGCTCTTTTATTGGACGTCTGTTCTTGAGCCTTAAACCTGTCAGCAGCGCCCCAATCTGTGCTGCAGTGGTGCTTCTCATGCCCTCTAAATTCGGAATCAATCATTACCATTAAAGCATTTGCTTTCCTCAATGTTTGCTTGACTCAAATGCAGAAGTATTGCCAAGGATTCACTTCTGTCAGACGCCAATAAAGGCACATCTAAAGGCTTCACAAGGCCATGCTTCTTCTGGCTGAAAGTTGTACTAAGATTTTGTATCCTGTGTTCCATGGCTGTTGCTTCATTTTTATTTCCACCTAGGTCTGCATACTTAATATTACCTGTCTAACTAGACTCATGAAGAAAATTCATGAAGAAATTCATGAAGAGCTTTATGTATGTGCAAAGCTATGTATCTGTCAACACAGTCCTTAAGGAAAGGCACTGACATTAATTAGGACTAGCAATTAGGGAGAAATGGCTGGTATTTTCAAACCAGAAGACACACTGCTATGTTTTATATGGTTTGCATTTCTGTTTCTTTAACATTTACAATGCAAATCTCCCACTGATTCTTTTTTTTTTTTTTCCCGTGATTTAAAATTATTAAAAAACCCCAACCTTCAGTAGTTTGTAATTGAAAATCAGCTTGGCCATCTTCAAAGAACAGGGGGAAAAATAACTCTGTAACAACACAGCTTGAAAAGCTACAAAACTATAGGTAGACATTTACTTACTTTTCATCATTCATCTTTTTACCTGAAGATGCATGTCTTTGTATGGAACTTTATGTGCAGTACTAAACTGACAATCCTTATTTTTTTGGAACTGTAAGGAAATCTACCAGTTATTTGAATGATATGTAAGTGGTTTTTTGCCTGTAACAGACCATTTGGGGCTTGGGTGATTTGAATCTTCCATGCAGAAGATACAGAAGCTCAGCATAAGAGGGGTTAAAACATAGGCAACACTTCAGTCTAAAGAAAGTAGTAGTTAAAATACACATAGCATGGGGAAATCTGGCAAAAAGAAAGCCCACAAAAATCCTTTTCTACTCTCTGGGAGATTTATAAGGTACCACAGGACCTTCCCAAAGTAAATTTAAACTATTTAAAAAATGCAGCAAGACATCAGGACAGTTATCACTAGCCCTTTTTTAAAACAAGGCAGAAAGACAAAGAACTCACACATTTAAGAACAACAAAATCCAACTCCCCTAGTCCTTGAAAACAATTGCTACTTTAAAAACAAAACAAGCACACTTGTGGAGGAGCAGTTCATCAAATACTCTTCCAACAATTTCCAGTTACTGCAAGAATAGTTTCCACTTCTCTGGATGGAAGTGTTGCACAGAAGAATATGAAAGAGTGTAACTGCTGAAGTTTGCCAAAAGGTATGATCAAACTTCTGTTAAATCAGGGGAACCTTCCCTTTCATTTCAGTGGGATTTGAATGTGAGGTATTAACCCTATTTTAAGTCGAGGCAGGTTGAATACTAAAGCTACACATGAAGTTATTCATTACATGTCCAGTTTTAAACATGCAGCCCTTGCCGGTATCAGGTCTGTTCTTCCACAGAATTAAGGCTTGGCATATAATAATAATAAAAAAAAAAATAGACTGCCCTTCAGCTGATCTGTCTTTCTACAAGAATGTAGAGAACAATTTAGGCCCTAATACTGGGAGAACTTGCTTTCATGCCTAGTTTGATTTGGAAGTGCACTCATATTGAACTCTCCTGTGCTGGTAGAGGGAACCTTCTGGCAAAAAGTTGCTCTGAATCTTGGTGGAGGGGGGTATTTTTTTTTTTTAATAACAGCTAATACTTCTAGTTTAGTTCATTACCACTTCTTGATAATGGAAAATACATAGCTAGATCTGGAAAGGCTTTTTTAAACAGCTCAAATCAAGATTTTATCTCCTGTGGCAAATGCTCAAATAAACACTTGCTTACTCCGCAGCCCTGTCTCTGGTCTCTTTTTAAGAGACTTACCTGATAATTTTCAGTTACCACAATTGTGTTTTGGTGCTCATCTTTCATTTCCTCAAAGCCAAGCTAAGAGGCTCTGGCCATCACTAGTGGTGCTTTATATAGAAAGTTTCTGTTACGGTTTAACAAGGCGTGGTTTAAGAAGAAAATCAACTCTACCCCAGTCAAAACCAGGACAGTATCTTCTAAAGCTTAGAAAGTAAAAAAGGGTAAATGTGTAACTGGCACCATTTCATAACAGCATCTTGAAGGTTTGAGGTTGATGCATGAAAATCCAGTGTGACTGCAGTTCCTGTGTCCTTTTGGTGTGAGTGGAGATGGCCCCGCTGCTCTCCTCACATCTGTTTGTGTCCCGTGCCGCCCCGAGGCGACGGAACATTGCTGAGTGTTGATATTTCCATTATTCCCTTCTGGCTTCCAAATCTCTTTGATCATTGGATCCACATGGTTGAATGCAAGTGGAATTAATATCACTTTAAGCCTCCAGGCTCGTTCAATTTAGCATGTCTCTTCCTTCGTATGTATTCAATATTAAAGCCTTCTATTGAACTGAAAACAAATACAGGGCATTTGTCTGCTTAATTCATTTTACAAGCTTCTAGGATTCTGGGCTGCTGTGTCCCAGATAATATATGTTAAAGAAAAACCTAGGAGAAGGCTAGCTTCACTTTTCTGTGGCTTTGTGTGGCACAGCAGCAAAGCAGCCACTCGCTGAAATGGACCAGTAGGTTTTCAGCTAAAACTATTATTGTGACTAGAGCAGCAAGAATCTCTGCAGCTTTACCCATTCAGGCTCAGCATGGATCTATTTTATCCTGTTTCTGCTTGATGTGGCTTTGCATTAAGCTTGGGTTTCAAATTCAGAGAAAAGCCAATGCTGGAAGGAAAAACTTGCTGTGATTAGGGATGGCAATGGCAACTGAAATGTTTGCCAACCTCAGGAAACTGGCCTAAGGTTTAGACTTACAAGAAACCATTTCAAATCGGGCAGTTGTGTTCTTCCCTCAAGTTTTGCTCTAAAGATTCCTAATTATAATATCAAAAACCTGTAACAGTTCATTAACTTTGTATTTTCTTCCAGATCTCTCTTCATGTGCAGCACCAATAAATCCAGATAGTGTCTGTCTTTTCCAGCACAGAAGCAACTGCCTCTTTGTAGTAAGTGGTTAATAATTGTTTAGGATATCTCATGGACTTAGATGACTGTGCTGGGAAAAGTTGCTCTTGTCTGTTAAACCAACAAACCAATTTTTATTTGGAATTCTGCTGCATCCTGTTATTTGTTCTTGCTGTTATTGCCCGTTAGAAACTTAAAACTAGAAAACAGGGCAGTAGCAAGTCTTTTTGCTGTCTGTCCTGACTGTAGGAATTGCCTTTGTTTTTTTCCTGACTCCTCAGAAAGGGTATTTTTTTTTAAATTAAATTTTATTTTATTTTACTTTGTGAGGTAATGTTGGGAATAAGTATCAGAACCAGAATTTGTAAATTTGGGATCCAAATCCTTTCTTTGAATTACTGGATTTTGTGTGGAATTTGCTTGGATTACTCTGCTTAAAAGTCATCTATTAAAGCAATTAAAAAGATGCTTTGAAATATCTACACTGTTTGAAAACAGGACCATGTATTTAATCTAAAGAAGAAAACTCTCACTACCTACTCTACCTCTGGTGTCAGATAACAAAGTAATTCCAAATATGAGGCTGTTGCCTCAGAGGCAGAAATCATGCATTGTCCTGTACTTCACCAGGCAGATTCCTGGAGGCTGGTTTTTCCTGTCAGATAAGCAGTAGAATAAATAATGTAGAGTCATTGTGATTGCAGATCTCCCACAACTGTTAGCAGTGGAGTTCAAGATTAATGGGTTTACAGTGAGCTGCCAAAACTTTTACAGAAAGATGTGCTACCGGATCCCTACCCGGTGTAAACTGGTTCACTTCTGTGGCCCTGTGGAAATAGGCTGATTTAAACCAGCTTAGATCTTAGCTCTGTACCTTAAAACATTCCTCTCCCTCATGGAAACATAATAGTAATCATAAAAGCATTACTATTTGCTCAAATGACCTTGGAGGTCTCTTCAAACCTTAATGATTCTGTGATTCAGTGTTGTCAGGGAAGGGGTCTGTGGCTACTGGAAAAAGTAGCAAAGTGGTTGTGTTTACAGGAAAAGTAGGAACAGTATTTGAGGCACAGGGGAAATGTTCTTCTGCTGAAACCTGTGACATCCTTGTGCTCTCTGAGCTTGTGTGGCATTGCACTGCCAGGGCTGGGGCACAGAAACTGATGCTGTGGCACTACAGTCCTCCAGCTTGCTGTGCAAAAAGGTCTTTGTGCTTTTATTGCCATCTCAGCTTCCTGTGCAATGGATCCTAGAGGTGCTTACTGAGGGTTTAGAATTTGCTGACACTTGACAAACTAGTGCTATGTTGATTTGGAATAACTACTCTATATGTTCATAAGGTATTATTTTTACTATTTATCTTACCTTTATTACTCTGAATAAAGCTAGATTC
Organism: Empidonax traillii; assembly: GCF_003031625.1. Taxonomy (NCBI): domain Eukaryota; kingdom Metazoa; phylum Chordata; class Aves; order Passeriformes; family Tyrannidae; genus Empidonax; species Empidonax traillii. Next base: position 718,076 of record NW_020955354.1, read on the forward strand.
CTCAGAAACCATACCTGATGTCAAAAACTGCCACCTCATCAGAGATGAATCATCTTTTTTTTTCCCCTTTGAGACAAGTGAGTACTCAAGGGCTTGATTTCTTCTAATTTATGTTTGCACTCACTACAATTTTCAAAAATCAATTATTTTGAGTGTGATTTTGGAGGCGTCTTTTAAATCTGAAGCCTAAACATTCCATGATCAGCAGACTTGGATATGTGTCACGAGGCTCAAATATTCCAGGAATTTCCTCAGCAAGACCAATGAACTTTCTGTTTGTGTACCTTTGCAGTTTTCAGTGAAATTATTTCTACTCTCTATTTACTGGTTCTGGATATAGATTGCCAGTGCCTTTCTACTGACTTCAGCAAGATCGAAGTGAGGCAACACTATTTTGCCTGTTGCTCACCTCCAGTATACTGCTCGTGGAATAAAATGTATGGCCAGGGACAGAACACAGACACTGGCCAGGATCTGCCCCCTGTCCTCACGGCTGGAACTGGTTGTCAGGATAAATTTAACAGAGTGAGGTTAAATTTTTATCTCCAGGCTTTAATGTGCTGGTCTGCTAAAAAGCGTCGCTATCTCAGTGTGGTAGTGGGACCTAATTTAAGTGGAGGAGAGGGATGATTTTGTTAATTTGTCATTAAAGAAGAAATCTCTGAAGGGAACTACAGGCAAAAGGAACTGGGGAAATAAAAAAAAAAAAAAAAAAAAAAAAAAAAAAAAAAAAAAAAAAAAAAAAAAAAAAAAAAAAAAAAAAAAAAAAAAATGGAGAAAAAGCAATCAATTTTTGTATATGCCAGAAATACACCAAAGAGGTAATGGGATGTGAAGTGTCAGCAACGTGTAAAGAACTAGCCTTTTCCATATGTGGCATTTTTTTAAGTCTCCTTTAATGCATTATCTTAAAAAAAAAAAAAAAGAAAAAATTGAAGAATGCATTTCTCTGTTTCTAATATCAACGTTGCACATTTTTATTCCCATCTGTGTAAACACTTGGATAATTGGCATCTTTCTGACCTGCTCACTTTCAGTACTGGCGTGCAGAGCAGTTGTTGGGATCTCATAAAAAGGAGAATTGCCCTAAACAGGCAACTAGACAGATTGAGTGAGGCACTTGGGTGGGGAGAAATATAAAACACTTTGCAAAAACCAAGCTTAAAAAATGGGGAAGGTGAGATGGTACAGAATGATTCTTCAACAACCAACTTTATGGATGAAAGTCAGTCAAAAGAGATTTGTATGAACCTCACTCATTCTTGGATCATTTGTTTTTTCTTATTGGAGGGTTTGGAAATGAAAGAAAATGTCCTAAAGTTCATTCAGTTAAAACTGTTGAATCCAACAATGGAGCCATCGTGATTCTCAGCCCCAGTGCCAGTAGATCTGATTATTGGTCGCTCTTTGACAGCCTTCATCATATGTTCTTTATTATTTTCTCTCTGCCTGTATGACCTTTCTCCTCCCCCTCCTTGGCAGCTTTTTGCATCCTCAGAGCTGTTTCTTTCATCTCCTATTTATTTCTTTTCCCTTCTTATTCTCTCTCTCTCTTTTTTTCTTTAAATTTGTTTTAATCACCATTATTTATTTCTTTTTCTCTGTTCAGTTCTTGCTAGGGATCATCTCTGCCTGGCAGTGTATTCACCTCCTGCCTTTCACTGCCCATGAGGAGAGTAGTTCAGTTGCTCTGAGTGTTAGACAGGGTGATGGGATCAGTCTCTGCAGAATATCTTCACAAAAGCATTGAAGTGCCACGTCTTGCTCAATTTGGGCCTTTTAGAAGGGGATAGGAGAACATGGTGGACATGGTGGAAAGATTTTATGATTCCTACCACTTTTTTCCCTGTTGATGGAGTAAATGTTGATATGTTCACTGAACTGATGTTGTATAAAGAGGGGTTGAGGATTGGGTGGGGTCCAGATTTCATGAGAAGGGGCATTGTAACAAATTTCCAAGCACAAGTAACATGGGCCCTCTTGGCCTTGTCTCCCAACTGGAAGCAGTCAGGACAGATCTGGATCTCAGAGTCCAACCATTCTTCTGTTCACACAAGCCCCATGGAAATGTGAAGAGGCTCCAAACCAATGTTTCACATTTGAATCTTCTTTTATACACACTTTTGAGCTGATAGCTTCAAGAACACACATTGTTTTTGTAGAACAAAGCTGAAGAAATGTGATGTGACCTAAGTAACATACTGTAACTCTCTATTTTAAAAATCCAGTAAAAACTATGTAAAAGAACTTTTATATGCAATGTGGTGCTCGAATGTCACAGGGCAGTTTATGTTTGAAGATTGAAATGTCTTTAAAGGCATTAATTTCTTTGCCTGCATGTTCCACCCTCTGCAGCCTCAAATGAAAGCTGTGCTCACTTGTTATCAGAAATGGACATTTGGCTGAGATTTGCAAACTGGTGCTTAAGTAAGACTAAACCAGATTCCTTCTGTCTCACTCCTCACTAAGCTCTGCAATGTTAATGATTTATATATTTGTTGTCGTTTTCATAGGCTGGTTTTTTTTTTTTTTTCACCTCATAACAGTTGTTTCTTTTCAGATTTATGGTGTTCTCTACAGAGTAATAGTTGTCTTGCTGGCCCACATCCAGCATGTGATAGTCCTATATTGTAGTCCAAATTTGACATCAATTTTTAGATGAATCATGGAGTCATGGGATTGGAAGGGACTTCAGAAGGCCATCCAGTCTTTTTTTGTATCCAAGGCTTGATCAACTGTACGTGTCATTCCTGACAGACATTTGTATGGCTTCCAGCACTGAAGACTTCACAGGACTCCTGGGGCAATGTCTTCCAGGAATGCTTTAACATTTCTTAATTATTAAACTTTTTCCCAAGTGTCTGATTTGTCCCTGGTACAAGTAAAAGCTTTTAACTTCACATCTTATTCCCCATGTATATTAAGAATAAATTTGTCTTCGTCTTCTTTGCAGCAAGCTTTTGATTGAGTATAATTGCCACCTCAACTTCATATACTGGGGCCAATTTGGGAAATTACTCAGTTTAAGAGCTTATAAAAATGCCACCACTTTTTGTTTGCTTGTTTCTGAAGTCTGCAGCTGGTTCAGGCTTGGAGTGCAACTTGTAGCCCTGGATGTGAAATCTTACCAGTTGTGGGAAGAGCAGGCAAATGGCTTCAGTGTTAGGAGTTGGTCTTGTTTGGTTCCATCATTGCTAAAATCTAGACAGTAGAAGTAAAGCAGAAAAGAACTCTCCAGCTCAAAGGATGCTCGTGGGGTTCACCTTTAATCATCTAAAGACTGCTTTAACTTCTTGATCTCTGTTACAGCTCTCTTGGATGACACTCTTAAAGGTTTCACTTCTATCTGTCTGTGAATACAGATGGGAAGAAAGTCACAGGAAGATGTCATGTGTCAGATCATGTGGGTGTTGTGGGTTAACCATAAGCTCATTCCCTTGGATAGACATTGCTTTATCCAGAGCTTTTGAGAGCTGTTACCCACGTAGAAAAATTTCTTCTGCCGTCTTACTGGAGATGTTCTTGTTGAAGTTTTAACTGTCCAACTGTCTAAAGTATCTTGCAGCAATAAGCTTTGCTTGCTATCTCGTGGTTGTAGGAAATTAAGCAAACTGTTAATTAAGAAAAAAGAAGGTATTGTCATCGTACAGCCCCATCTCATATCTAGGTTATAACTTTTTCAGCAAGGTGATGTTTCTGTTTGCTTAACTGTGCCAAATACATTGTTAAGGACTGATGCATACCAGTGATTGGTGGAGTATGCTGGCTTGCATGCATGAACAAAACTTCAGTTTCCAGAAAAAATAAACTTGCAGGAGAGCTTATGGGCTAGGTTTTCAGCTGACAGTTAATGGGACTTCATAGAATAGAAGGCAGCCCAGAATTTGGCCTTGTGCAGAGTGTCTCAGCATGAAGAACCAGTGGCTCTTTCAAAGGAAGGACTAATTCCTTTAGTATTAAGTATTTGCAATATAATTTGAAACTTAGTGGTGTTTATCCACAGCCCTGTCTATCTCTGGCTGAAGGCAACAAGTTTCCTTCCAATGTTACCCCAGGATTCACACACCTCAGCCAGTAGAGTGCATGTGTTCGTTTTCCCAAATGGCACAGAACTTGGCAGACCCATAGCTCTTTGTTTTTGAGTTCTGGATGCATTTGAAACTGAGACACAAAAGCAAAATGTAGAGTCTAAACTTCTGTGGTTTATGAACCACAAATCTTCCATGACTCACCTTTCATGCAATTTTATGGTCCTACTGGCTTGGAAATGGGCAACAGCAACTGGCCACCTGCAGCATCAGCATCAAGGAAAGTTAATGCTGTGGTTACTCTTTGAAATGTGGAACCTAAAAAAGAGAAACCCAAACCAAAGGGAAATCCACTGTAATGTGCTGATTTAGCATAAGGTTCTACCACCACTCAGTCATCGCTACAGTATGACTGATTCCATAAATCTTTTTATTTAAATCAAGTGGTGGGCAGACCTCTCAAAACTTGCCCCATGCTAACGTGAACCAAAATTGCACTTTTTAGCTCTGCTAGAAGCCTTGCTGAAACCTGCACTCAGCTAAAAGGAATTACCTTACCAGATAAATAAGGAATAAGGTTTTTATTTCTTTTAAAAAATTTTGAGTTTTTATTCAGCTCTCAGATCTTTGAGATCTTGGGTTTACTTTTTATTGTCTCTCTATATTCTTATAAGAGATAACTAAAGAACTGAATTGTTCTTCCTCAACACTGAGGCTGTCAATACATATAAATGACTTTTAAGAGGCTTGAATGGAAGATGTTAAGTGCTAAGTACTGCTGTAGCAAAGCAGTATTGGGCTTGTGTATGTTGGGTCTTAAAGTCTGAAGCCAAGTTGTTGTTGCAAATTCGTGCTTGTGCACCTGAAAGTTCATGCCATTTTCAGCTTATGCTGACATGCTTCACCTCCACTGGCACTGAAAATTATGCTAGAATTGCAAGCTGCATTTCAAGATGGTTTCAAGAGCCTCTATTCCAAATGTTTCATATAAGTCCTCTTAAACACATGGTCATCTGGGATTCCCAGCTGATCCTCAGGTATTCTTTCGTTTTCAGTTACTGGTGACACAGAGATGTGAGTTGGAGAGAAACACTGATAATTCTCACCTGCTGTGTGAAGATGACCTTAAACAAATGTCTTCCTGCAGATTTCTCTGCTACTGGCATCAGTGCATGTCCTGAACGGAGCACAGCACTGGGAAAACTGATTTCCTTCCTGCAAAAATAGGTTAGTAGTCCAGGTCTTGCTGCTCAGTGATCAAGGTCATACCCACACACACAGAAGTCTCCCTGAATTTTGGATGGTCTTTGTCACATGCACGTTTCTATCATAAACACCAACTTGTAGCAGTTATTCTGTACTTGTAAAGCACAAGGTAAATGCCAGAAATTAAATATGAAGGTTTATTGGTAAGATGAGGACTGGTGCCATCTCTCTTTCTTCAGATTCTATAAGTGCCTGATCTGCATAACCTGACAATCCTTCTTTAAGGACTATGAAAGAGGTTATTAGAAGTTTGGTTGTTTATGACACCAACTGTCAATAATGAAATTCAGATTGAGATTTTTAGTCCAAACCTTCTCAAGACAAAGTTGTTTGGATTTTGGTGTATATTGAAGATTAGAAATGATCTTAGAATGGAAAACGAGTAGATTTTAATTCCAGTGACCTGGTGTTTAGTTCACTGAAAATCTTTCTGTAGGTCTTGCCTTTTTTTTTTTTCTTTCTTTTTTTTAAATGTTGCTTATAAACTAGAATTGTAGGAGGTTTTGAAGTCAGATTTAATTGCTCTCACCAGTGTGCTATCCCTAGGGGACAGGAATCCCTTTTGGAATCAGCAAGAACGAGCCCAACTTGCATCCCATTTGCCATTTGGGTTTCCCTCTGGCTTCAATTTGCTGCTATAAAATAATTCTTAGGTCTGGGTGCTGTACTGAACCTGCCCAGTGCACGTCACATGGTAGTTATTCCTATTTCTTTTAAGATAACAGCTGCAAAGGAGCTGTGTTTCCTGTGATCTCTCCTGATTTACTGCTTCTTTATCTGATGTTTCAAATTAAACATGCAAGGTTTTGAGTCATGTCATTGCATTCTTCTAAGACTAGGACACATGTTCAGCTGCTTTGTAATGGGCATGTTCTTTCTTAAAATTCAGTGCTCAGTGGTTATGCAATAATTGAATAGCATTGTGTGTCTGTTTATAATGAAGATGATTTTATGCTATCAAAAGTGTACAACCATTTCTCACTCTTGTATGTATTTCCACACTCTTCCTCATATCCAAAATACGCTTTGCAGCTCTTTCAGTGTATCAATAAACCTTTAAGGTGCCATTGTTCAAGGGCACACTTTAAGGCTCATGTTGGGTGTTCTGTTGTAGCAACATGACTGCTGAGAGTGGGTGAAGTTGGATATCTGCACAGAGCCTGGTACCTTTGGTACCCTAAACAGCACAGCTAAATTGAGAAAAACTGCAGCATGTTTACAGCTGGGTGTATCTGGAGGAAAGCCTCGTTGTTAGTGATCTTTTTTGCTGGGCAGCACAGACACCTACAGAGGGCATGATTTTCCTTCAAAGGAACATGTGTGATTTTTCTGTGTGTTTTTGTTTGTTTGTTTTGTTGTTCTTGGGGGTTTTGTGTGGGTTTTTTGTTTGTTTGCTATTTTTTTTCTTATAGGATTTATATAAACAAAGGTTTTGACTTCTATCCTTCTCTACTAAACCTGTCTTTAAATAAATATAGGTCATCAACATCATCTTGAGTTATTCTTTTACATGAAATCAGGATGAAATTCTTCATTCATCCATGTGATTGTACCATGGAAACCATTTCAGGTTAAAGTCCATGCTGCATTAGTTATGCAAATATAATAAAAGCATAGAATTTGTTGATTTGAGAAATAGATGATCTTCTTACATCTCTCCCTGCTAAAAATAATCAGGTTCTGTGTCACCTAAGCTGTGTGACAATATCTTTTAGTGACTTTGAGAGACTTGTCAGCTGAATTTTAGTTATGAAGTTTGTTGTCAGTCCTACCAGGTCAGCCACTTCTACAGTAGCCGCTGTGGTGATTTGCATATTCAACAAAAATTAACAAACTGAGCATCATAGAAGCTCTGAAGGAGTGCACAGGAATACTTGTCCTTCTTGCAAGGATACAAAAGGCACAAAGTAAACTAAAGGAAACCTGCCCCAAAACACCTTTGATCTCCTCTTATCTCTAACAGTGTAGGCCAAACTCCTGGAAGATATCATATATTGCTACTTAAAAACAATAGCTTTCATTTTAGAAAGCTCCTACTGTACTTTGTAGGTCAAACTCTGTATCAGAATGTCACGTGCAGATCCATTTCCTGTGGAGCTTGATGGTATTTCAGCCTTTGAAGCATCCTAGAGAGCGTCATTGTTTCAGAATGCAACACAGGGGCTGCAGTGGTGTTTTGTTAAAATCAGTACCTGGAACAGTTTGAACCTGCACTTTCCCTCTTCCGTGTACAAGCAAGAGCCTTGCTAAAGCAGGGCCTCATGGCTGACGTGCCAAATGTGAGATTCAAGGCACTGAAATTATGGGATCTGAAGAACTTGCTTACTTCTGGGAAAATCTTTGACATGATCATCACAAATCAGATTTTAACTTGGTTTGGAGTTCTTCTACTGTCGCTTTACTGAGTCTAAGCTTTAGCACAAGTTGCAAGTTGATCTGTAATTCCCATTTGTGTGGGTCAGTTATGCAAATGCATATTGTGGGAACAAAACCAGGGATTTTACATGTGTGGTGTTGCCAGAATTTAAGCTTGAAAAATTTCTGGATCATGGGGTTATGCATGAAGATTTGGCATCTGGTCCTATTCCTACTGCGATGTCTAATAGCAGCTATCAAATTTTACTGGGAAAAGGACAGGACATTTAGGAGTCTGGGTTGAAAATGCCTTGCAATTTCTTTTTTTTTTTTACAAGAGGACCTTTCCAGAAACGTTTCTAGAAACTGTCTTCCAGAACAAGAAGGATATTGATGATAATATATGAATGAGACAACAGAGGAAGAAAGCCCAATCAAGTCAGGACTGATAGAAAATCTCACTTGCTCCTATAGTGTCAGGACACATTCTGAGGTCCTGCTTTGACCAGAGCACTTTGCAAGAGCTACAAATCGCAGAGCACAAGCCATCTGAACATCACAGAAGCATGATCTGTGGACAGTATCGTATTGTCCCTTAGAAAAGGAAAATATCTATTTCTCTTGTGTTAGTAGCATTGCCAGTTCAAATTAGTCCTGCTTGCAACATCTTGTTGCTGTTCCTCCACCAGAGCACTGGTGTGACTATGGTTGATGATGTTACAAGTCCCTCACGACTTGTCCTGGCTTCCAACCTCTTCCCATCTCCTAAACTGACACGTGAAGTCACCACCTTTGCTGATCCTTTACTGTCTCTTGGGTACCAGTAGCTGACAGGATGCAGGATGCTTCCTTGGGTGGTCTTGTGGGGCAAGACTGAAAAGGCAGTCAAAAGTTATATGGCCCCAAAAATTCATGCCTGTAGTCCTGTGGAGAATGTGTTAAGTTTTAGACTTGTACGGTAATCACATATTAGTTAGTCCTTGTGCATACCAGTCCTGAGGTGAAGAAAGAATCTTTAGGAAATGAAATAAGGTGTGTGAGAAGGGGGAGCTGTCAAGCAGGTTTAGAATTGAAAGAAATTCTTTTAAATGCTGAATGTTTTGAAGCACAAGGTGTAGCATTTAGTCCCTAACAAATCTGACTTCAGTGATCTGCATAACAGAGTAAATTTAACCTAAAGTTTTAAAATATGTGCTTTTTGAAAACACCTCTCTTGATTTTTTAAAAAAAAAAGAAAATAAAAGGTATAATGAGATCCAGTTTCCTGTAAGTTTATGGTAATTTTGTGCCTTTTGCTAGTCGGGCTATTTATGTGGTCCTTTACTGTAGCCTGACTCCCATCCTCTAATATAGTCATCCTGAAAGCAGTTCTTTGTGGGAAGGAAGCACAATAATCCCCACTTTACAAATGGGGAACCACGGCAAAAGAGAGGCTTAGTGACTCGCCTGAGGTCATGCAAGCAGCCCATTATGGAGCAGGGAATTCAACCAGGACTCCCAAACAGCAGACAAATGCTCCAACCCCAGGGCTGTCTGTCCTATTGCTCCTATTTTTAAAGCACTCAAAAGGCTGTATCCAGATTTCAGAGATGGTTCGGGGACTCCTGAATCCAGTCTGACTAAAACAACAGACCAGCTGGACCAAGTGAAAATGTGCTGCTTAGTGTAGAGTTGCGATATCAGTAAGTCAAGTAAAGGTTTCTCCGCTGGCAGCTCTGGTTTCCTCTCCCTTGCCTGAGCTTGCTCTCTCATACACACACCACACACACACACACACACACTCCCTGCAACTCATTTTTCTTCTGCCTCGGAGGAAGGACTTGGTAAAAGGAAATTGGTATAATTAAATGCTTATGTAGGAAGCTGATGGTAAGTATTTACTTACATAAAATAAGTGGAGGAGAAAAAAAAAATAAAACGATGAGGTGGATTTCTTACTGTTTGCTTTTTTGGGTTTATTTTTGTGAGTGGAGTATTGAGTGACAGAGATTTGTTCTCAGCAGAAAATGCTTGAAACACATTAGTCTGCTTTGGTATTAGAAAGATTAGAGGGCACACTGTGAGAATTTGTAAGGATTTATGTGCTTTTTAGAAAGGATTAAGAATTTAAAAAAAAAAAATCCAGATTAGAAATGCTGTCTAACCACATCACTGCCCTCCAAGCCAACATTTGCATGGTGGGTTTCTTTTATGTTTTATACCAGAATGTTTGTATTGCAACTTCAGTTACAGTTGGTTCTGTTTAGAGACCCGAGTCAAGGTGCACACAGTGCATGAAACGATATGTTAGGAGTTCATGTGGCATCCTTGGAATCTTATTCAGCAGCAAACTTGAAATACCTAAGCAAAAGATTTTAGGGATATCCTCATTCTAAAGATTTACTTAAATAAAAGGAAAAAAATCAGGTCCATTTTCCATGGCTTTTAAGTGTCTGCTTTCTTCCTGTCTACCAACCTGTAAGCTTGGACAAGATTTGATCACTGGAACGTTATTTCTTTGAAATATTTGCACATGGTAGTTCCATAGTAACACCAGACTGCACCACATGGAACTAAGTTATTTATTTGGGAACAGAATTGTTAAACATCCTCTAAGCTGAAAAAGGATACTTCCTAATTATTTACTAGAAGCATCCTCAGCGTACACAGCTAATTAAAGTCAGACTGCTAAATGTGGATGATTAGAAGCTTATGTTGCTAGAAAACTGCTTGTGCTGATTTAGCTGTTATTGAATTTGTAAATTCAATCCTGTTTAGACACTTCATTTAGAAAAAACATAAATCTATGCAAGATGTGCTTATGGAAAAGACTAGCTATTTCTTTTTTTTATACTTTACAGTCTCCCTATATTACACATCAATTTGTTGATAGTTTTTGTCATTTTACCAACATGTAATAGAAATGTAACCTGACCAGTAATGGTGGTTTAATTTTGCAGGGTGTTTTTTTCTTTCTTTCTACTTTCTCCTACCCTGTTTCTTTCTTCTTTTTTTTTTTTTTTTTTTTTTTTTTTTTTTTTTTTTTTTTTTTTTTTTTTTTTTTTTTTTTTTTTTTTTTTTTTTTTTTTTTTTTTTTTTTTTTTTTTTTTTTTTTTTTTTTTTTT
>NW_020955354.1:729398-732383 GCF_003031625.1 Empidonax traillii
TTTTGTTTTTTGTTTTTTGTTTTTTGTTTTTTGTTTTTTTCTAAGCAGTGCATTGTATCCAAAGGCAGATACTTGGGCATTTGGTCCCCACAGAAGTCCTGTGAGCATCTGCAGTGCACAGAGTTTCCTCTCTTGCTTGTTTCAGCCATTACAACAGCACTGACCAACATGGAGTTCCATTTGTATATGGGTGAATATTAAGTTTGACTTGGATTCTGAATGTTGGCTCTTGGGTTTTGTTTTTTTTCAATTTTACTGCCCTTCCACTACTATTTTTAAAACAACATTTAGGTGGTACATGCTTTTTCTGATGTTGTTTCAGTCTTGTAAACGCTCTGCAAAGTTGATACAGATGTGTGGGGAAGGAAGTGTTTTGTTACTGGCCTCTTATGGCTACAGCTTCTCTGCAATACAGTTTGTGTTGCATTACAATGTCTGCTGACAGGAGGAGATTTTCACATTCTCCACATTGTACCCGACACGTTATTGTCACTGCTGGTGACCTGAAAATTTTATAGCAGTTTTGTACTGGCAGACTGATTTGTTGGTTAAGAGCTTCACAGCTAGAAAGACACTGCACATGTTGGCTTCCACAGGCTGTGGGAAGGTGTATTTTAGCAGAAGAGAAGGACAAGCAGGAAGAAAAACTGAAGATTGAGTGTTTAGCTGAGCATGTTGAAAAGTGAACATCTGTGGAAAAGGATATTAAAAAATAAAATTAGAAATAAACTCTAAAATGGGGTTTAGGCCAACTCAGAAGAGGTAAGAAGATAGAAAATTATCAGCGTCTTATACTAAGAGGGAAAGAAGACCACAATAGATATTTATGGTGATTTCGGAAATGTTTGGTCTTAATTAGTAAAGGAAAATAGATTTCAGAAATGTGCTGGCAAATACGGACTCCTTATGCAGCGGTTCACAGCTGTGTAATTAATTGGAAGATCGCTGGGATAAACTGTGTTTGTAGCTGCGGGGAGAACTGAATTTGGAGTCTTGTCCTTGATGAATGAACAATTAATTGAATGAATCATTCTCTCTCTTTTTCTGACAAATTCTTGCTTATTACAGTGACTAGAGCTGGGAGAGACTGTCATTCTTTGTTCCTTCAGGTGCTAAGTACATTTTTTAGAAGAGAAGTGAGTCTTCGATTTCATCTCTTGTCTCTAAAATACAATCAGTTACTTCCTTATTTACATGATATTGTGATTTCATACAGTTCTTCGATAAGTAGACAAAATTGGGTTTTTTTTTCCTGTTTATTTTTTAAAGAGTTTCTTATACTGTAAAGGGAGACTTATGTTGTGCTCCCAAGTGACTGAGTAGTAACACAGACATTCACTGCAAGATTAACTCTCATGTAGGTGAAGGCAGAAATTCTCAGGGTTAAGGAAACCATCTTTGTTCCATTTCTGTGTTGGTCTCAGCAATTCAAATGTTAGAAGCACTGGAGGATTTTCTGGGGAGCTTGATGTTGATACACAGAAATGCTAACAGAGCGTTGTGCCAGAAGAAATCTGAAGTCCACATTGTCTGGGTTCTTATGAATGAGGAAGGAGATTTCAAGCATTTTTTGAAAATCTGTGTGCATACATAATTTAACTGATATTTTGGAAGGATTTGCCTTCTAAACTATAGTTTCTGACAAGTGCATACTGTGAAGCAGAAAACTGTGCTTCCCTCACCTTAGAACAAAACACCTTCTGGAGGTGCCTCTATCTCTCTGTTGGCTGTGAGAGGCAAAACTTCTAACTCAGATTAAAAACCTAACTTTTAGACTATCTCTCACGAGAGAAGCTGCCCTCTGTTTTCAAAAAGTGTGGAGAAGGTGTTTCTGTTTGTTTGAGGAGCATGGCAGGTATGCTGTGTGGAAAACTCCGCTCTCAGGCTGGGTTTTCAGGTGCGTACATGTGACGTTGGAGTGTAAGTCCCCTTTGGAAATGAATGAGTTTTCTATTCCCCTGCTCCCCAGATAACTGCAGCCTGTCCTAGGGAAAGTATCCTTCTTACAGTCAGGAATAATGTGGCCTTAGTTTAATTGGTTTTTCTCATGTTCAAACTGAAGTTTCAGTGTTTACTCAAATGTTGTTTATTGCAACTCTCACCAGAATCAGAGGAGCAAACACATATTCTGTGGGGTCTAATTACACCAGGTGCCACAGGGACTTCTGGGAGTTGTAGTTCTAAGACTCTGCTGCACATGTTCTCTGGAATGCTTGTATGGGATTGGCTTAGGAAGTTACCTGTGGGACGTAGCAGTATTTGAAACTACTATTTAAGCTGTGACTGTTTGAATAAAGACAGATTCGTTACACACCACGTTGGTGTTCACCATGGTCCCTATGGGACTCATTTATTTATTATATTAATAACTGGTACAATATTCTGTCATGGTTTGGTTCATATGGCACAGGGTTATGACTGGAAGGCCAGTGTTTTTCATTGGTTTAACATGACCTATTAGTGGGTCAAGACATTTCCCAGGGTTCTTTTTTTGTTTGTTTGTTTGTTTTGTTTTTTTGTTTTTTTGTTAAACTTGTCTATTAAATAGAAATTTTACAGTGGGGGTTCTAATTTACATAGATGATTCAAGGAATTAGAACTAGGGTCAGCTACTACTTTTTTTCCTGGAAAACATTAAATTTTACTTTTTAAAAATACAATAATTTTTGCTTTTTGTTGGGTAGTATGAACTGTGCAGCAGAAAAATCACCTCTGAGGCAGATATCTGTAAAAAGGTCTCTAAAATGCCATTCTTGCAGCATTATGAAATTTGGTCTCTATGCTATTTTACCAGTTTGTGTGCTGTAAGAAGGATTTGCAGTAAAGTAGAGACTTGGAATTTCTGCAAAAGCATTTGTTCTGTACTAGCAGTACTTTGCAGGGAGATATCCAGATATTTCTTAAGATCTTGAAAGCTTGGTATGAAAAATCAGATTTTCCACATTCCCGCTTGCAACTTAAATCCAGTGCAAACAGAGGTCTCTT